>NW_026895107.1:0-139032 GCF_033153095.1 Gastrolobium bilobum | reverse complement strand
TTCCAGCTAACGAACCCTCTGATTTGGAGAGGTTAGTTGGACAAATGGCTCAACACTCTAGTGCTTTCATGGAGGAGACAAGGGCCAATACCAAGAACACACAGGCTTCTATCAGAAATTTGGAGACTCAAATTGGCCAACTGGCTAAGCAAATAGCTGATAGAACTCCAGGCACCTTCCCTAGTAACACAGTCACCAATCCGAGGGAAGATTGTATGGCCATCACAATTAGAAGTGGAAAAATACTTCCATCTCCTGAGGTTAAAGAAAAGTTAGACATTGCAGGTGAGCCAAAAAAAGAAAAAGAAATTGAAAAATCTGCTGAAGTGGTGAAGCCAGTGGAAAAGAAGAAGCATGAATTGAGTCCCGAATATGTGAGGGCCATGGCACCCTATCCTGAAAGATTTAAGCAGGATGCTCAGAAGCAACATTATGACAGATTTCTTGATATATTCAAGAAATTGCATGTCAACATTCCCTTTGCTGAAGCTCTGGCTTGCATGCCCAATTATGCTAAGTTCATGAAGGACTTGTCATCAAGAAAGCATAAGCTGCAAGAGTGCCAAACAGTAACACTCACTGAGGAGTGTAGTGCCATAATACAAAGGAAGTTTCCACCCAAGCTTAGTGATCCAGGGAGCTTCAATATTCAAATTGGAATTGGCAACACCAAAATTGGCAAGGCATTATGTGATCTTGGGGCTAGCATTAATTTGATACCCCTTTCTATTTGTAAATCCTTGGGGATCACCGAGTTGAAGCCTACTTTGGCATCTCTTCAACTTGCTGATAAGTCTATAAGGAAGCCTAGTGGAATAGTGGAAGATGTTCTTGTGAAGGTGGACAAGTTCATCTTTCCTACTGATTTTGTGGTGTTGGACATGGAAGGGGGAGCTGAGATGCCTCTTTTGCTGGGTAGACCTTTCTTAGCTACATCTCGTGCACTGATTGATGTTGAAAGCGGGAATCTCGAGCTAAGAATGAATGATGAAACCGTTACTATTCATGTCTTTGATTCTTTAAAACAGTCTTCTCACAAAGACGATTGTTTTAATCTTGAAGTCTTAAAGGAAGAAAAAGATGTAGCGGTTGAGGTTCCTAAAAAAGCAGATGATTGCAAAGAAGATGGAACCTTAAAAGTGGAATTGAAGGAGTTTCCTCAAACTTTAAAAGATGATGTCAAAGAGGTGAAGATGCCTCAAAGGAGGCGTAATCCAACCAAGAAGAAGGCAATGAGAAAGGAAGTGGTGAAAATCTTTGATACGAGTTGGAAGAGACACCAGGAGCTGAAGTTTGACAAGAGACACCGAGACTCTATCTCTCGGAAAAATCAAAGCTTCAAAGAGTTCTTAACATGGCTTCATGGTTTGGAACAAATCTGGGAATGGTGGTCTCATACACCAAAGCATCCCGTACCACCGGATCTTCCATTTGCTGAGTCATCCCACGCTGCTGAGGGGGATGACATGGAGGGTTGATTGATATCTCCTTGCTGACGGAGATTTTGTATATTAGTTTATTTTTCTATTTCGTATTTTTAGTTGTTTTGTGTTAGTATATCTCTTTCTGATGTTTTAATGTGGGCATTATAGTTTATCCTATATGCCACTGTTTGTCCATTGTGCAGGTTTTTCTTCCTTCTTGTGGTTTAATTATTGTCGAGGACAACAATTGTCTAAATCTGGGAATGGCAGGCTTGCATCTTAGAACTGCTGCAATTCTTTTATCAGGGGAGATATTCTAACTCTTTTAATTTTCTTAGTTATTTTTGTAGTATTTTGTGTGCTCTTTATTTTTATTTAAAAAAAAATATATTGAATTCATGTACAAGCAATCTCAGGTTTGACAAGTTGGCTTAGTTTTATTGTGAACTGAATCATTAAGAGCATGATATCTGTGAAGCATTCATGTGTTTTATATAATCTGAGAATGATGCCTACTTGTTTGTATAACTATTCTTTGGTAAAATTTTCTGAAATAATCCTTGATGTGAAGTCTGAAAATTAGATTCTAGTTTGAATTACAGCTGTGAGGATTGAGCCTAAACAAAATTAATTATTCAGAGAGGCCTCACTGTAGTAGTTTTTTTCTTGAACTTGAATTGTTTCTCTGGCTTGCATGCATGACTGATATGATAAGGGCATTTATTCTTGTTAGCTTAGAGCCAAATAGCCTACCTAGAAGATTATCCATTGTTAAACCCCTTTGAGCCTGAGACTAATTGTTCAAACACCTATTGAATGTTGCTTATATATGTTCCATTGACACACCTTGAGAGAGATTGAAATGCTAATTACAAAAACCAAAAATCAAGGTCCTTTTCAGAGAAGAAAAAGTTAAGTAAAAGAAAAAGAGGAATGGTTTGAGAAGTTAAAATATAGCTCAGAAGAGAAAAGAAAACAAAAAGAAGAAAGGTAGTGAAAAAGGGAAAAGAATCCCAAAGATGTCAAAATGACAGAATTGAAGAGCTGAGAAGGAATGAATGTAAAAAAATCTTAGGATTTCAGTCTCTCCAAATTAATCAGCCTCTAACCAAAAGATTCTTACCCCCAAACCAGGCCAAGTTACAACCTATCAAAGACCTTTTGATCAGTCTATGCATGGCAAATGGGTTCTTCACTTTTAAGAACTTGAGAATATGTTCAAGATGATAGAATTGTTGCTATATTGATGAAATGAGTGCAGAAACCTCAAACACTGAGTGATGAGAATGTATTTATATAGTGAGGAATATTCAAGCTAGGATCTAAGATCTTGATACAACTGAAGAACATTATTGTGAATTTTATACCAGGCAGTTATACATGCATAGCAGTTTGATTTCTTGAGATGTTTATGTTCATGTGTTTCTTCACAGAGTTAATCTTGCTCTTCTCTTTAATCTATTACATTGCTGAGGACAGCAACGTTCAAATCTGGGAATTGTTTGATGTGCCTTCAGCACATGGGTAAATTCAAGCAAAAAAGAGAAAGATTATGGGTTAATTCTCAGTAAAAAGGCAACGTTTAGTGTTGCTTTGCTTAAATTCCAATTTCAGAATTGTTCAACTGATTTTATGCTTAACTTGTAGGAAAAGCAAACAAATTTGGAGCAAAATGAGGATTTGCCAAAGTAAATACCCACGCTCACAGCGTGGATGTCACGCTGGTAGCGTGAAGAACCCGAGGCTTCCACGCCCACAGCGTGGATTCCACACTGATAGCGTGAAAAATTATCCTTCTTCCCACACCCACAGCGTGGATAGCAAGCTGACAGCGTAAGAGTTCAGAGGCAACCACGCACACAGCGTGGATCTGACGCTGAGAGCGTCAGCCTGCGATACTGCAACTCTATTTTGTCCAAAAGGGTAAATTTGGAAGACCTAAAAGAGTATTATAAAAAGGAGGCTCAGCACAGAATTAGGTATCTAGACCGAAGGAGACCGTCGTGCTGAAGGAGAAGAGCTTCGGAGAAGGATTCTTGATCATCTTTTATTCTTTCATCTTTCATTCTTTCATCCCATTGAATATTGAATATTGATTTATTAGCCATGAATATGGTTGGCTAAGTTTTTTTATTGTAGTTAGGGTCGCAGACCCTATGTGAACCCTTGTTACGACGGATTGGTTTATTTTACTCGTTTATATAATTATCTTTATCTTTACCTTGTGCGTATTTTATATCTTCTTTGTTAGACTTGATCAATCTAATAGTTGAGGATAGTTTGAGGGTTAGAACCCTAGATAGGAATATTGGAGTTTTCATCTTGAAAAGGGGTAAGATAACAATTACTATGCATGCTAGGAATAGATGTATATTTAATTGCAGATGCTTAAATTATTAAGTTCATTGCTTAATTCTCATGAGGGGTTAATAAGGGATTAGGATTCCAATTAAGGTTAAAGGGTTAAATTGCCAAGGGATTGGGATTTAACTAATTAATTCTAGATAATAATTTATCTGAGTAATTATATAATTGAATATTGTAAATCAATCCAGAGTAAGAAGTGGGGATCATATGGTGAGTGTGTCCTAGCTACAATGCTTTTCTCATTTTTACAAATGAAATCATTCTTGTTCTTATTTTTATTCTTCAATATAAAAACACAAAAACAAGTCTTTATTATTAGTTCTCACTTTTACACAAATCGACAATATTTGTCAAAAACCATTTGAACTCATCACTGTGGAGACGATACTCTACTTACTTTCTATATTACTTGTGCGATCGGTATACTTGTCGGAGAGCATCAGGAGCCACTATGGAATCTCCACTGTGCTTGTTAGTACGTGCACTATAGTGCTATGAACTTACACCTTTGGTGTTATATACGCACTATGATTATTATTAGTACTTGTCGGATTAAATTGATGATGCGACTGTTTTGTAATTCTGTATCTAGTTAGTACTGTTGCATTATTGGTTTTGCTATCACACTACTGAGATTTTGCTCACCCCTTTTAGGGCTCAATTTTTATAGAATTGCAGGAGGACGAAAAAGCATATGATGATGTTGTATTTGGATATTTTCTGTTTACTACTGCTGTTTGGGATTTTTACTGCTGTCTGCTTTGTCTCATGAATATTGGCTGATTATGATATTTTGATGTAATATTTTGGAAGATTGGACTATTGTTGGAAGCATGTTTTAAATCACTGTTTTAAGATTTTTTTGGTCAGCTTGCATTTTGAAAGATTTACGTTTTGCAAAAATCAATTTCTGAACGTTCTGAATGCTGATTCATAAACTGTTTTAGCGAGCACTTTGCGAGTTATGTTTAAGGGGGCTACAGACCTCCGATTCGCTTATAATTCATATGCACGCGAAGCCCCATATGTCTAGTTTCAGATTATATAAAATTTATAATGAAATTCTGAAAGCTCGATTTACTACGATTTTTACATGATAGACAGGTTTTTCAGGAAAATTATTATTTCAGCAAACAATGTATTTTGTAAAGTTCCACTCTAATTTTCGTAAGCAACCAGATTTCAAATTAAGGTTTTAATTAGCCACTTAAAAATGCGTTTTCAATATTTAAGCAGTGACGTTAGAACTCTAATCCGCTTTGCAGACATCTTCCTTGGATGCATACAGGGGAGGGTGTCACACTAAATGATATCAGAGCAATTTTGGTTCATGGTGTCTGTTTGCTTGTTGAATTGTTTGCTGCTTGCTATATTGTATGCTGATTGTATTTGACTGTTAAATTATTTGCTGGTTGTTGTGTGATCAAATGATTAACTGTTTGAGATATAGTGAATGTTATACTAAACTGTTAGCAATATGCCGTGATAGGGACAGATGCATTGTTAACTTATCTGACTTGAACTCGAGTACCTACTTGGGATTGCTGTCATGAATAGCTTGCAGTGAGTCTGATCAGCTCATTTCGTGGTATTGTGAGTGCAAAAACATGGCAGGTACCCAGGGTTCTACTCAGGGAAGACCTAGTAATGCAGTTGACGACCTTATCACTATTGTTGGGGAGTTGGCCACTTTTGTCTAGAACATGAGTCAAGAGTGGAGAGAATATCGGCATCAGAATCCTAACCAACCCCAGATGCAGGACAATGCTGAGGAAATTGCTAGACGGAGGTTGAAAGACTTCCGAAACTTTCAGCCCACCTACATTTGAAGGTGGAGATAATCCTGAGGCTGCAGCAAGATGGGTGCAGATGATCGAACACATATTTGAACGTATGGGATGTCCAGAAGCTCAGAAGGCTGACTATGCATCATACCAGCTAATTGGTGAAGCTTTGACTTAGTGGACCAGAGCGAGGGCTTTGCTTAGAGCTCAAAATGTTGACCTGACTTGGGCAGTGATCAGACGGGTTTTTCTGGACAAGTATTTCCCAAAGGCCATGAGAAGAATGAAACACACTGAGTTGCTGTCACTACGGCAGGATAACATGACTGTCAACGAGTATATTGCTAAGTTTGGGCAGTTAATGGAATATGCCAATTTTGATTGGAACATCTATGACGAGGAGTGGTAGGTGGAAAAATATGAAAGTGAACTGCACCCTGAGATCCGCAGGCTCATGCTAACTATTGCGAATCGTACTCTGCCTGAATTGATTAATCAGAGTCGGCAGGCAGAAGAAATTATCAATGAAGCAAAGAATCTGTCTAACAGCCAACATAATCACAGGGAGGAAGTAAAGTGGGTCGGTTCTTCAGAAAGATTACCGGAATGAATAGAGGCAAGGGTCTGCAGTTGCAAGCTCGGACTGGTAATTTCAAGAGGAATAATGCTCCTGGACAATCTTCAGCTGGACGACAGGGTCCCAATGCTTGTGCTACTTATGGAAAGAATCATGCTGGAGTCTGCCGACTTGGGAACAACTTATGCTACGGGTGTGGACAGTCGGGACACTTTGTTTCTGATTGCCCACAGAATGACAAGCAGCCTCCTACTCAAGCTCGGGTGTTCACCCTTGATGCAAACGAAGCTCAGAAGTATCCAAACCTGATCCGAGGTTCTTTTATTATTTTTGAATGGCTATCCTCTTTCTGTTATTTTTGATTCTGGAGCATCAGGTTCTTTTATTGCAAAGCACACTGCTATGAGAATAGGTATCACCCCGGCTCCGTTACCTTATGAGTTGCAAATCAGTACTCCTACTGGAGGATCTTGTACTGCATCAGAAATCTGCAGGGGTTGTATTCTGCAATTTGAAGGAAACACTTATACAATGAATTTAGTAGTTCCACCGGTATTCAGTCTTGAGGTGATTATCGGTATGGACTGGTTGGCGGGCAGGGAAGGTCATTGTCCCTTCGAAAGATGGTAATTTTCAACCTTTTTCTACTATTTCTTTATTACAAGTTAGAAGAGAACTCCTTCGGGGAGCTGTAGGGTATCTGTTGTTGTTTGAGTCTGAGACTTCGGTTGACAACCCAATCCGAAATATTCCAGTTGTGAACGAATTTGAGGAGGTGTTCCCTGATGAAATTTCTCGATTACCTCCTCATCGGGAAATAGAATTTCCCATTGAACTTCTTCCTGGAGTTGAACCTATTTCCATTGCTCCGTACCGTATGGCACCCTTAGAACTTCGAGAGCTGAAGAAGCAAATAGAAAAGCTTTTGTCAAAAGAATTCATCAAACCCAGTAATTCTCCGTGGGGTGCTCCAGCCATTCTTATTAAGAAGAAGGATGGTAGTCTGCGTTTGTGTGTGGATTACTGTCAACTAAACAAAGTGACAGTGAAGAATAAGTATCCGCTTCCTAGGATCGATAATCTAATGGATCAGTTGCGAGGTGCCAGGGTATTTTCCAAAATAGACTTGCGATCGGGATACCATCAAATCCGGGTCAGACCGGAGGACATTTCGAAAACAGCTTTTAGGACTCGATATGGGCACTATGAGTACCAGGTGATTCCGTTTGGACTTACTAATGCTCCGACGGTATTCATGGACTATATGAACCGTATCTTCCACCTGTTCCTGGATTAGTTTGTTATTTTTTTATCGATGACATCCTGATTTACTCTGCCAATGAAGAACTGCATGCCGAACATTTGAGGATAGTTTTGCAAATCCTTAAGGAGAAACAATTGTATGCCAAGGGGTCGAAGTGTGAGTTCTGGCTTTGTGAAGTCCATTTCTTGGGCCACGTTATTTCAGCAGAAGGTATTGCTGTGGATCCCAGCAAAGTTGAAGCAGTAATGAATTGGGAACGACCTAAGACCGTCATGGAAGTACAGAGTTTCTTAGGGCTTGCAGGCTATTATCGTAGATTTATCCAGAATTTCTCTCAGTTAGTACAGCCTCTTACTCGTCTCACTCGGAAGGATATGCCTTTTGAGTGGACTGACGCTTGTGAATAATGTTTCTTGGAGCTAAAAGATAGATTGACAAGTGCTCCGGTGCTTACTATTCCAGATCCAACTAGAAAGTTTGAAGTGTACTGTCGTGCGTCTTTGAAGGGACTTGGTTGTGTATTGATGCAAGATCGTATGGTCGTAGCTTACGCCTCACGACAATTAAAGCCTCACGAGGGGAATTATCCTACTCATGACTTGGAGTTAGCAGCCATAGTGTTCGCACTAAAAATCTGGAGACATTATCTGTACGGCTCACAGTTTGATGTATTCAGCGATCACAAGAGTCTGAAGTACTTGTTTGATCAGAAGGAGCTAAACATGAGGCAACGACGGTGGATGGAATTCTTGAAAGATTATGAGTTTGAACTTAAATATCACCCAGGCAAGGCAAATGTCGTAGCTGACACTTTGAGTCGGAAGACTCTCCACACTACAATCCTGATGATGGAAGAACTTAAACTACTTGAAGCTTTTCGAGATATGAACTTGTCCGTTGTCAGAAGAAGGCGTGGTATAAGGTTGGGCAGTGTAAAAATAGAGAATGAGTTACTCCCTAGTATGGGATGAGGAATTAACCCATAATTTGGCTAGTTTCCAAGATGTAGTATGGGATGAAAATGAAATGCTGAGATTCCAAGGTCGGTTAGTAGTACCGAATGACGAACTAAAGCAGGAAGTTTTGCAAGAGGCCCATAAGGGTAATTATACCGTTCATCCTGGATCAACGAAAATGTATCATGACTTGAAGACTTTGTTCTGGTGGCCGGGTATGAAACGTGATATTGCGGAGTATGTAGCTCGGTGCCTTACATGTCAGAAGGTGAAGTACGAACATCAGAAACCTTCAGGACTTCTTCAACCTCTGGAGATTCCCGAATGGAAATGGGACAGTATTGCTATGGATTTTGTAGTCGGACTTCCTCGGACGCGAGAAGGTTTTGATGCCATCTGGGTAATTGTTGATCAGTTGACAAAATCAGCCCATTTCTTGAGTGTCCGAACAATGTATAATACATAAAAGCTTGCCCGGATTTATCTTCGGGAGATTGTCAAGCTGCATAGAGTTCCCACTAGTATTGTCAGTGATCGTGATCCCAAGTTCACCTCTAAGTTCTGGGAGTCTTTTCAGCGAGCTCTCGGAACCCATTTGAGGCTGAGCACTGCGTATCATCCGCAAACCGATGGTCAAACTGAACGTACTATTCAGGTTCTGGAGGATATGTTGCGAGCCTGTATCTTAGATCAAGAAGGCAGTTGGGATAAGTATCTTCCTTTGGTAGAGTTTGGTTACAATAACAGTTATCATTCAAGCATCACAATGGCACCATATAAAGCATTGTATGGGAGAAAATGCAGATCCTCGTTATGTTGGGTAGAAGTTGGTGAGCGGAGTATTTTGGGGCTCGATATGATTCAAGAAACATCTGAGCAGGTGCAGAAGATCAAAGAAAATATGCAACGGGCCCAGGCGAGACAGAAAAGCTACTATGACAATTGTCATAAGCCCTTATCTTTTGAAGTGGGAGATCATGTATTTTTTAGAATCACACCCACATCTGGACTCGGCAGGAGAATGGGAGTGAAGAAGTTGAGTCCGCGGTACTTGGGACCATACCTTATCTTGGACAGGATTGGAGAATCAGCTTATCGGTTGGCGTTACCGCCTAATTTGTCGGGGATTCATATTTCATGTGTCGCAGTTGAGAAGATATCTCTTTGATCCATCCCATGTATTGCAGCCAGAAGAAGTGGAGTTAGGGGAAAATCTGACGTATCCTGTTGAACCATTCCAAATTCTCGAGAGGTCAGTTAAACAATTCCGTTCCAAGGAGATACCATTGGTCAAAGTGTTGTGGAACAATAAATCGGCATACGAAGCCACTTGGGAGCGTGAAGATGACATCCGGAATCGATATCCTGAATTTTTTTAATTATTAAGAAAGTCTAATTTTGCGGACAAAATTCCATTTTGGTGGGGAGAGTGTAACATCGCACGTAGTTAGGAAAATATATAAATTGCTATGAGGAATATGGAAGCCTGTGTTAAATTCAAATTATATGTTAATTCATGTCTTGTCTTTGAATTTTATAGTTATTTTCCCTAGAATGGAATTAATTTAATTTAGGGAATCATTTGAATTACAATTATGGTGAGTACTCATTTTAGGCATTTGAAACTCTTGTTAAAAATATAGGAACAATTTAAGTGTAACAAATAGAAAGACTAAGGATACATAGGTAATATGAGAATTAATAAATTAGTGGCCTAGTGCATGAGTTGGGAAAGCCTTGGACATTTTGTGTTGGACCTCATTCTCCCCTTTGGTCGACGACCCATGAGCCATTAGGAGAGACTTAACTCAGTCCTAAACTCTTGTTATCTTAGCCTTATCTTAAGTGTCCTTCAAGACAGTCCATGATTGGTTTAGGATCTACACATGGCAACTTTTATCCACTTATTCAGCCATCACATGTGCGCCTAGGGTAAGGAAAAATTTCTGATTGAGTTCCTCCTTGGACAAGACAAGTCAGCCTCACTCACCACTCCCCTCATCACTTGCGCATAGGGTGTGTAAGAAACCAGCTGATTGCTTGCTGAACTATCCAAACTGAAATAGCTTTTTAACATGCACCCAATAAGAAACTAGTAGTCAGCTTGCATGTCTTTTGATTGGGCTAAAATCTCACCCACTTTACACCCATTTTGTGCGCATGAAATGAGAGGGTGAGCCTAGTATTTTTCTGATCCTTGTTGTTTTTTTTTAAGCAGTCTCAAACCCCATTCTTCCATCCCCCATGCGCTGATTATGTAGAGAAAAAAAAGGTTGAAGCTTTAACTTGTGTAACAGAAGCAAACGTAGCCTTACCATCTTCTCCTTTCCCTAAAAACCGTGGAACTGAGTGGAGTGAAAACATCCAGAGAATTACATATCCTCCTCTCCTTACTTGTACAAACCGTGGAGCTCTTAGAAAGACAACCTAAGTTGCTAAACACACTCTTCTTCCTTCTTTGTTCGGCTGTGCACAAGTGTTCTAGGAGGTAATGTATTGCCTCTATTCCTCTGTTCACCCATGCCTCTTTTCGGTTTTTACAAGAGTTCCTCCCCTTACTTGAAGCTGAAATTTAGAAGTCTTACAGAGTGGAAGTGTGAGCTGCTAGCACAATTTTGGTGGCTGTTCTCTTCATCTTCTTTGAGAGAGCTTGTGCGTGTGTGAAGAGGTAGGATTCAAATCACAAGTTTTCCTTTTCTTTTTCTTTTTTTCTGTTTCGGCTTTAGCAGGACTCCATGGAGCATTGTTAGTTGTTATTCTTCTCTCCGTTTCTGCCTAGTAGAGAACACCCAACCCTTTGATGCACGCAAGTTTAGGACCCAATTTTAGAACTTGGAAATAGCTCTTTTTTTATAATTTATTGGACTATTTTGGTGGACCTTATTGTGTACCAAGTCTTACTTGAATTAAATCAATTGACAGCATGCTTTAGGTACTTATTTTGCGCACCATAGAGAGTAGTGTTGAAATTGCAAATAAAAACCTTGGGACTGTTTTCGCTGTACTCTTTGACAAATTAAGGTGAAGTCAGAATTTGTTTAGGGTGAGAAGCATGACAAAACTGAATTAGTATATATGGAAGAACCTAGGATTTGCTACTGTAACATGTTAGAAGAAGTGGCAAAAAGTCAGAAAACTAATTCTTTTGAGAACCATGGGAAAACCGAGTATATACATGGGTTAGGGGGCATAAAATTTAATTGTAAATTTTAAAGAACCAACGTTGAAATTTTGTTTGGTTTTACTTGATTAGGTGCGCATAATTCTTGAGTGTGGGTTATTTCGCTGCTGTTTGGTAATTATTCATGGCCCACGAGGTAAGTGTTAGGTGGCATTACCTTTTGTGACTACTATCTAGTTTACGGGATTATAAATTGTTGCTCTCATATGCTTTGGATTCGCATTCTGTTTTATGTTCGTTATACTCTGCCCTTGGACATGACATGCTGGATATTCTGTGTTGGAAAATAATTATTATTCAGCATCTTGATATTGGAAATCCATGGGATAAATGCTATCTTGATTATTACCTAGTCATGCATACACATATCATAATTTTAGCTGTTTGTTTTGTGCGGACCATATCATAGCATACATGCATAAATTTCATGCTGAATTCGGAAAATAATTATGAAAAGTAAGCATACGTTTGAGCACGCATCATATAGGCATCCATCCGGTACCAGTGTAAGGGACACTTGGCTTCAGTCCGCATAGGTCGCAGTTGGAATCCTCTTGAGGAGCCACTATGGAATCTCCACTGTGCTTGTTAGTACGTGCACTATAGTGCTATGAACGTACACCTTTGGCGTTATATACGCACTAAGATTATTATTAGTACTTGTCGGATTAAATTGATGATGCGACTGTTTTGTAATTCTGTATCTAGCTAGTACTGTTGCATTACTGGTTTTGCTATTACACTACTGGGATTTTTCTCACCTCTTTTGTGGCTCAATTTTTATAAAATTGCAGAAGGACGAAAAAGCATATGATGACGTTGTATTTGGATATTTGTTGTTTACTGCTGCTGTTTAGGATTTTTACTGCTGTCTGCTTTGTCTCATGAGTATTGGCTGATTATGATATTTTGATGTAAATTTTGGAAGATTGAACTATTGTTGGAAGCATGTTTTAAATCACTGTTTTAAGATTTTTTTGGTCAGCTTTCATTTTGAAAGATTATGTTTACGTTTTGCAAAAATCAATTTCTGAACGTTCTGAATGCTGATTCATAAACTGTTTTAGCGAGCACTTTGCGTGTTATGTTCAAGGGGGCTACAGACCTCCGATTCGCTTATAATTTATATGCACGCGAAGCCCCATATGTCTAGTTTCAGATTATATAAACTTTACAATGAAATTTTGAAAGCTCGATTTACTACGATTTTTACAAGACAGAAAGGTTTTTCAGGAAAATTATTATTTCAGCAAACCATGTATTTTGTAAAGTTCCACTCTAATTTTCGTAAGCAACCAGATTTCAAATTAAGGTTTTAATTTGCCACTTAAAAATGCGTTTTCAGTATTTAAGCAGTGACGTTAGAACTCTAATTCTCTTAGCAGACATCTCCCTTGGATGCATACAGGGGAGGGTGTCACAGGAGAGATCTCCAAATAAAAAATAAGTTTGACAAATAATACATAAAAATGTTGTGATCATGCCCAGATCGACACGATTAGTCAATTAATCAATGAACTAGTGGAGAAATCTCCAAAAAAGAAAAAGAGGTTTGTCAAATAATACATAAAAATTAAATAGTGTTATAATTGTTCTTTGTTCTTTCTAAAAAAAATTATTACACATCAAATTTAATATTACTTAGTTGATATTGTGTTCAATTTTAAATTTTTAAAGGTTGAGGTTCATTTTTCAAGAACTAAATGTTATGTATAAAAAAAAATCTATTTTTTTATTATTTCTAGTGCGTATTTGAAGTTAAACACCTCAAATACAAATCCTAGAAAAGCACGAGACATCATACAGAAACAAAAATACCAAAAAATAGCACACATATTTACATGGTTCAAATCTTGATATTGCTATCAAGATTTTACATCAAAGGGCCAAAGAGGATAACCCCCTTATTGTTGCAATTTATTATATTGATTTTAGGTTTACAATATAACACCTCGCACTTCTAAATCATATATTAATGTATTAAATGAGGATTAAATGGAAGGATCAGTGAAAATCCTGGAAATTAGGTTAAAATACAAAGAAAGGGTAAAACGGTAATTAGCCAAACACACAACCCTAGGAAGGTAAAATTGAGTTGGAGGTCTCAAATGATAAAAGTAACCTTGGAAATGGATTCAGAACGGAAAATTGAGTGGTTAGGCAAGTTTCAGAAAATTCTGTGAATAGTGTTTGTACCAGGTAAAAATATCGCGGTACAGTTGCACCGTAAAATGTGTCGATTGAGTTTTGAGCTCTAGGTTTTGAATACAAGTTATAAATGGTATATAGGACTAGGAAATATGATTTCTGATGAAAATTGATGAAAATTAGTAAGTTTGGAGAAGCGTGCCCACAGCGCACGTAACAACTTAAAACTGCAATTTCTTCGAACGATCGGAAAACTCCAGATTCATCTGATCAAGGATAGTTAAAGGACGATGGTTAATGTTAAAAATTAGAGTTTCTAAATAGGTTATGAAATTAGGGACGTTTAGTGGAATCAGAGGGAAATTCGAATTAGTTTGAAATCGCGTGAGGTGGCGGTGGGGCCACCTCACTTAAGTCACTTAAGACACATGTCCCTATCACTATTTATCATCACCTTCTCTCCTCCCTCACTCATCAAACCCGCGGTCTTCCCCCTCCCAAACCCCATTTTCATTTCAAATTTCCTTCTCTTCTAACTCACACTATACATCATCAAATCAAGTCATTTTTGTCTTGAAATTTGTTGGAAATCACCTTCCAAACACATTGGTGGTAGTCTTGAGCCTTGAAACCCACTAGATTTTGAGAACCCCTCCCCCCAAACCCGCGGCCGTTTGGTGTAGATTTGTGTTCATGGAGTTGTTTGGAGCTCCAATGGTTTAGTATGATGTGGAGGAGTCTTAGGCCTTGATATTGGATAAGTTTCATCACATTTTATTGGTTGGAATTGTTGATTTAATTCATGAGCCCTAGAGGCATTTTGTGTGATTGATGTAGTTAGAGAGCTCAAATGAAAAATGTGTATTAGATAAATGTCTTTGAATGATGTGTTGGAGCTATAAATGCAATAAAATTTATTGATGAAAAGTTATGATAACTTAGTAGAAATTTTGGATGATGCCATGAATTTGTGAAATTTTGATTGTTGTTAGGATTGTGTAATTGGATTGTTGGATGTTTATATGAGTTAATAATAGGATTGTATGAGGTATAGAACAGTTGAATTGAAGTGAATCACCTTTGGTGTGAGGCATGATGCATTTCAGCCTAGTGAGGGAAAATAAGGATTGGATGTTGTAAAATTAATTGGTTGATGTGTTGTGTTGTTAAATTGCAATTAGAAGGGTTGTGTGATGTTTGGATGTTTTGGAAATCAAAGGAAAAATGGTTGGTTGTGTGAAATTGGAAATGGAACCTAGAGTGAAATTAATGACAAAATGAGGTTGTGATGATATAGGATGCGAATTGGCACCTAAAATAGCATTGTAGTAGCCTTAGGATGCTTAAGAAAAATAAAAAGAAAATGAAAGAAAATATTTTGTGTTTTTGCACTATAATGGCCGAACCTCACTAGTGGGGGGAGGAAAAATTGACGTTTTGTGAATTTGATGGTTTACCGTGTTCTAACGATCCAAATATGGTCGTTGTAGGTTGCCTTTCGTGGATTTGAACCCTGAACCGTGAGCTCGGTGGGTTGCCCTTGGTCCTGGACCAAGTGGGATTATGGTGAGTATTTTGGAATCATACTTGTTGAATTAATAAGTTGCATGTGTTTGGATGAATGGAAATTAATTGGGAATGTCCTATGTGTAGGCATTTCTGTTGTGTAACTAGCTCAAAAAATATATTGCATTGGAGCTACGTGGAGGTGATTAGCAAGGTAACCTCTTGGTACTGGGGTTTGATCCCCTTGTGTGTTTCACCATGCCCGTTAAGGGTAATGGTAGGAAGTGTATGTAAATAATATAGGATAACATGTTCATGCATATTGTATGTGTGTTGGTACATAAGATATACCGTGTCTCTAGCCAGTAGACTGTTTGCCTTCGGGCGTTACAGACTTCCACTAGATAGATCTCCATGAGAGAGTTCCAGTTGACCTGGGGTCGTGGTGTGTGATTCGAATAGGAGCACACTAGGAAGTCTCGGGTGGAATAATGAATAGTCCGCCCATGTCTAATATCAGGCCTCCTCGCCTCCTCCACAACATCACCTCGGACAAATCCAGGAAGTGGTACACCGTTATTTGCATCATACTGCATAGTGGGCTGAGCATCAAAGTCATATCCTAATAACTCTGTCCATATCGGAGCGGTCATCAGTATCTCCTTTTCGCAAACGCGAGATCTCAGCTCACCATGTACATAACTGAGATTATGATAGAAGGCCCTCACCATAACCTCTAAATAAGGATACAACATCTCAGCCATCACCCGCAGATGTGCCCCCTCCAACACTGCCACAATGTCAAATCCCCCTGTCATAAAGAATGCCGTATCAAATGATTTTGGCTGACATATGGGTCTGTTCACATAATCACATATAAATGCATCATGCACGGAGGGGTCATCTTTAAACAAATACCCAAATGAGAGGTCGATAGACATAGGCTCAAGCTCTTGTGGCCTTGAAGAAGAAGGCCAGTCTTGTCGTTGTTTCGTCCATCTATCTCCGTCGGTGTTGTTTGATCGTCTGCGGGCAGCAATTACAACAACATAAACCTACAATAACACATGATAATGTATCAACAACCAATAAAACATAATCAGAACCCACAATTTCCTCCAAAAAAAATTTCAAAAACTATGAAAGCAAAACCCTAAATCAAAGAACATTCATCAAAACCCTAAACTAAACAACCATTAAAGCATAGAATAAAAGCAAACATCATGCCAATCGAACCAAAGCCCTACCTATTTGGTCTACACTTCTTAAATCCGAAAAATAACAAGAAAAATAATGCAAATTGAAGCAAACATATCGTGTAAGATGAAGAAACTAGTAGGAGACATTGTCTTCTGAATCCACATGATTGGACAAAGATGTGTGGGCAAAATCTCGAGTTAGGGCTTGGGTTTGTAGGGTTAATCGATTAGGGTTCGTATATAACCTCCTCTGCGAAATGCAGGGTTTTTAAAAAACCCATACGGCGTGATTTAATCAATTAAATAAGGGTCTTAATTGATTAAATAACAGGGTTTAAAAAAGGTTTATGGCGTGATTTAATCGATTAAACATGGATTCAATGTTTTATGCTTTTTTGACCGTTTAATCGATTAAATCATAAACTTATCGATTAAAGGGAGGGGTATGTTGGTGGATAATTTTGGGTAAGGGGCAAAATAATTATTTTTTAATTAATGAAAAATAAAAGAGTCAAAAAACCCGAGGTTTAAGCTATAATTTAAGAGGCAGGATTTTTATACTTTTACTTTTTTTTAACTACCAATTTACTATCATTTTAATTATTATTGGATCAAAATTTTCAGCAAAAAATGGGCTAGTGAGAGAGAACAAAATTGTTGAAAAATTTGATCCTTATAATGATAATAATTTTTTAGTAGAAAAAAGTACTAGTTGAGGATTTTCTTAGAAATTCAGGGAAAGTGGAGTGGAGCAAATTTGTTTCCAATGTTTGGTACGAATAAACTGAAAATAATCTCATGATACTTTTTTTCCCGTCATTCCATTTTACTCATGATATTCCCAAAAAAAAAAAATCATATAATACATGATATTTTTATTTTCTTATAACATTAGTAGAATTAACCCAACATTCAAGAAAAATTTTAGATTTACCAAACACATTTCAATAACTTATCCCGAATTTTTTTTTTTCACCATATTTTTGAAAAAAAAATTTCTGGAAAAAAATATCCCAATGGATGCAGCTCAGTTGGTAACTTGGCGCTGAGTTAGTGGGGTTGGATATGTGTTCGATTCTCGCTGAATGCATTCTTGGGGAGAGGGCTGAACCTTTAGCCATCACTGTTCCCCCGCACTCCTGATTAGTCCTATAGCCGGCTCAAAGAGTCGAAGCTCATAGGGATACAGGAGGGAGCCAACTCGTCTCAAAGAAATAATTAGCATTGGATAACTCCAAAAAAAAAAAAAACTCCTTAATTATACGATATTTGTTACCATCAGCTCCGTGGCCAACAAACAAGTCCACTTATCCAAAAGAATTCGAAGTCAGAGGAACCATAAACTTCGATTGGTGGTCACATATACTACCAACACTGTCATGTAATTTTAAAGAAACCAATGTATGAAAAGCAAAAAAGGACAAGAAGGCATTATATCCGGAATTGATAATCGTTACTATTTTTTCTCTCTCTAAACTCTCTCTCTCTCTCAATTCCCCAAACCAAACCCGAGCTTACTTTTCACCTCGACAAGATCTATCCTGGTACTGCACTCTTTCTCCCTCTTTTTCTCTTTTCTTGTTCATTTCCTTTCAAAGTTTGAATCTTTAAGCTGTTTTCTTATCTGGGTTTTCAGCGAAAATTTATTTTTTTCCTTTATATCTGTGAACTCCATGGACAAATCTATGCAGTTTTTTCATCTGGGTCTTTTGCTTTTTGCCAAATTTTTGGGTTAAAAGTTTTTTTTTTTTGTGTGTGTGTGTTTATTGAATGTTTGAAGTTTTAAATTTTGTTAGATACAATCTCCATGGAGGAACCAGAGAAGGGGTTATCTACTCGTGGGACTTCAGAGTCAACAGTGACCCATGATGAGAAAGCGGGTGTTGAAACCCTAGAGGGGTCTTTGGTTTGTGGGGGTCAGGTTCAGATTGAGGGTTCGTTCTCAGGGGAGTTGGTTGGAGATGGTGGGGCTTGTAATGGGAAGGATGTAATGGTTGAGGTTTTAGGTACAGATGTGTATATAGATGGTGTTTGCACTCGTGAGAGTGGTGCTGAGCTGAATGAGCAAGTGGGTTGTGGTGGATCAGTGGAGGGTGGGGAGGATTTGGGTGAGGATGTGAAGTCTGTAGGGGCAGGTTGTGGGTCTGAGGCTCGGTTTGAGGACTCTAAGGCTGTGGAATCTGAAGACGCTAGGAGCAAGAATGCGACAGAAGAGAGAGATCAAGCAATGGTTGGTAGTGACCAATTTGATGTTGCATCTTTACAGGAGGACTCTCTTTTGGATAATAGAGCTCAGAAAGAAGTGGAAACTGGGGTTAGTGACTCTTTCTCGGTTGGTAATACCATGTCCGGGAAAACTGAAGCTCCCATTGAGGCAGATGTTGGGGCTGAGTGCAAAAATGCACTGGATGCTGGTGTCCTAGATCACACAGTGACAAGTACTATATATGATAGTTCATTAACAGTTGGTTCTGTAGGGGGAGAAAATGTGCAGAGCAGATGGGCCGAAAAGGATGATCAGAAAGAGAGGAACTTGATTGATATTGGAGTACCAGGAGATGGAAATGATGTGACCTTGAAAACATTGGATGAACAGAAGAACATTGCTAACTGGCAGAACGATAAACTATTGGAGAAAGAAGCATGTAATTGTGACAAAGTTGAATTTGAGGAAAAGTTAAATTCAGTTGGAGAACAGCCAATTGGGATTGATAAAGTTGATGGTAACTCCAATAATATACTAGAAGAAGTGGTTGGGGGAACTGAAGTTGCAACAGACAAGCCTCTTTTGAATTCTGAAGAAAAACAGAGCTTTAGCCTTGAAAAGTGCACTGAAAAGGAATGGATGACTGACAGTTCAAAGGTTAGTTCAGATACAGGTCAGGGAATAGTTGACAAGGATAAAGAAGTGAAATTAAACAAGAATGTTTTTTATGCCGAACAATGTAGTTTGCATAAGGGGATAGAAATAGAAGTTGAAGATCGAAATGAATCAGATAAGACTAACATAATGAACCACACTGCAGAGATTAAAGGTAAGATCTCTGCTGATCTCGTAACTGCTTATTTTCCAGCTCAACTAGTCGTTGAAAATGAAATTGTAGCTGTAAATGAAAATGTTCTTTTGGTTCCGGTTAATGATTCTTGTAATTTTGTGGATGCAGGTACATTGATATCTCTTGGGAGTGAGAAAAATTTAGATGCAAGTGAAATTTCCATGATTGTAGAAGAAGACACTCAAATTTCTGACCAGGGGTACGTTGCACAGATGGGTGCTGGAAAGGAAAAATTCCCCGATGAGTCAAATACTAGGCAAAATGATGAAGTACAACCATGCGTTTCTGGGCAGGTTGCTTCAAATGGAGGTCAGGATATTGAAGTTGAAGAACTTAACAAAGCGGACCAAAGAAAAATAACAGATGGAAAAGTCATAAAACATTTATACATGAAGCCTGGGAGTTCAGAAATATGTCATCGATATTCACTGCCAAAAGAAAAGGAAGGCAAGTTTTCTGTGTCTGATATGGTTTGGGGCAAGGTGAGAAGCCACCCGTGGTGGCCTGGACAGATATTTCATCCCTCAGATTCATCTGAGAAGGCAATGAAGCATTATAAAAAGGACTGCTATTTGCTAGCATATTTTGGGGATAGAACATTTGCCTGGAATGAAGCATCTCAGCTAAAATCTTTTAGGACACATTTCTCCTCTATTGTAAAGCAGAGCGCTTCAGAGTCATTCCAGAATTCTGTAGACTGTGCTTTGGATGAGATCACAAGACGAGTAGAATTTGGGCTAGCATGTTTTTGTATACCTAAAGATACCTATGACACTATTCAATTCCAGACTGTAGAAAATGCTGGGATTCGACCAGATATAACTTTGAGACATGGCGTAGATGAATCTCTAAATGCTAGCTCCTTTTCACCTGATAAACTTATAGAATACTTGAAAATACTCTCCGAGTTTCCAACTGGTGGCTTTGATCGTTTGGAGCTTGTCATTGCTAAGGCTCAGCTGCTTGCATTCTACCGTTTTAAGGGTTACTCTTGCTTGCCGGAATTACAATATTATGGAGGTTTTGACAATGACACGGATACCATAAGTTATGATGGTGAGAAAAAGTTGAGTGAAGTTACTGAGCATGCAACTCCTATAATTAAGAAAGATGGTGCAGCTGGTACTGGAAATTTGAAAAGCCAAAGCAACTCTCGTCACAAACGTAAACATAATCTGAAGGATACTGTTCACCCCACAAAGAAGGAAAGAAGAATGTCAGATCTAATGGGCGGGACTCCAGATTCTCCGGGTGATGATTATTGGTATGATGAAAAGGTAACTGATGATTTGGTTTCACCTGGCCATTCCAAGAAAAGGAGAACTATTGATCAATATGCTGATGACTCAGGTATGCAAGATGGGAGAAAAACAATTTCCCTTGCAAAAGTTTCAAATACCTCAAAGCCGTCATTTAAAATTGGTGACTGTATCCGTAGGGTTGCTAGTCAACTTACTGGGACACCCTCTACATTGAAGTGTTCTGGCGACCGGTCTCAGAAGACAGATGGAAGCACTGATGGTTTTTCTGGGAATGGATCTGATGATCTCTTCCGGGATTTTGAGGAGGCTCAGAGGTTGAGTGTGACTGTTCCAACAGAATATTCATCTCTAGATGATTTGTTATATTCACTTCAGTTGGTGGCACAAGAACCCCTTGGAGATTATAGTTTCCTGAATGGTATCGTGAGCTTCTTCTCCGATTTCAGGAATTCCGTAATTGTGGCCGATGAATCTGTAAAAGAGATATTTCGTATGGATAAAGTTGGTGCTAAAAGGAAAAAACCACCCATAGCTGGATCACCTGAAACATTTGAATTTGAGGATATGAGTGACACATATTGGACAGACAGGGTCATTGACAATGGTTCTGAAGAGCAACCAGCACAACCGCCGCGGAAAAACCGGAAAAAAGACTCTCAACTTGTCCCTGCTGAGCCAGGAAAGCCTGTTCAAGTTAATCGGAGGTCCTATACCAGGAAACAATATTCTGATAGTATTAATGCTGAGGCTCCTGAAAAACCTTCTGGCTATATAGATGAGAATTCCCCTGCTGAACTTGTTATGAACTTTGCTGAGTTGGATTCTGTTCCCTCAGAAACAAGTCTTAATAAAATGTTTAGGCGTTTTGGACCACTAAAGGAATCTGAAACAGAAGTTGATAGAGTAAGCAGCAGGGCAAGAGTAGTTTTTAAAAAGTGTGCGGATGCTGAGGTTGCTTGCAGTAGTGCTAAAAAGTTCAATATATTTGGAGGGATACTTGTAAATTACCAGCTTAATTATACTCCAAGTGCATTGTTCAAAGCTTCATCTGTTACCACAACACAGGACCAGGAAATGCATCTTGATCTGTCCAATTTTGAAGTTAATATGGTCTAAATTGTTTGGTAAGTAACCTTATATTACTTTTTCATATACTATGTTAATTGGTTCACTTTAATGTGAAGGTTACATTATGCAATAGTATGGGGTATGCACAAGCTTCAAGAAGAAATTTGCTTGAAAATCCAATCATGGAAAAGGCTTCTTTAAAGTGAGATTGTCTGCAAAATAATGGTTATTCACCCTTCATTTTATCGAAAGTGCTTTTGCTCTGAATCCACTAAATTGATTTAAGGGTGGATATACCCTTGAGCCTTTTATAGATGAGCTCACTTTAGAGGAGCCTCTTTCAATCATCTTAGTTATTCAGCTTTAGTTTTGATCGGGTGGTTGATTGAATTATTTGATAACCTAAATAGACCAAAAAGTTTTAGGGCCAGTAGAAACTTTTAAAGAAAAATGCTAGATGATCAGCATTATAGAACACAATCAGAAGATGATGCTCAGGAACATAAGATTTTACATCCTGTAACTTAAGGAAAGAAATGCTTGTCCAGCAACCTGAGACTACAGAAGAAAAAAATTTGGAAAAAAAGCAAGGGAATAATTACTTGTTTGAACTATTTGATTATTAATATTTGGCTTTCCTGATGCCAATGCATCCAACCTGAGTTCTAAATTACTTTAATGTGAATAACAAGACGAAAGTTTCAGCTTGGGAGCAGGCATTCTGATGAATTTTGGATGGATTTTATTGATGTTCAATTGTATATTGGCTTGAAAATGTTGATAAGTAAATCATCTGGTTTCTTTGGTAGATAAAGGAATTTGAATTCTTTTCTTCCTTTGTTTAGCTAGCTTGGGCCATCCATGTAATTGTGACTATAAAGAGTTGAGACTTGAGAGTACTTTAAAAAAAAAAATCTCTTGTTTTATTGTTTGCACCATACGTTGTGTTTGATCTGGTACAATGTTTACATTTAGTTCAAATCGACATCTAATTCAAATGCAATATTCCACAAACAACAAATGATATTTGTGATTCTCATTTTAGGGATTGGTGACAATGATCTGGCGGCATAAATTTAACTGAAGGAATTGCTGAAGCAATTTTTTTCTATGTGGCTGCTGAAGGAGGTAACCAGAATGTTAATTCATCTGGTTGTCCGTATTTAGGTCAAGAGATAATTTTTTTTAGTAGGATTCCTTTTGTAGGAGCTTCATAGTTTGTAATCCTTTTCTTAGTTTTCTGTATAGTCAACTGACCCTCATTTGTAGTTGCCACCTCTCTCCTTCCAGATTTGTTTTGAATTCTGTAACTGGTTCTGTATCAATATCAATGCTACATATAATTGTCATCGGTAAGTATACATTCTCTTCAGAGGGCTAGAAGTTGATGCTAGTCATATCGGTTATATGCCTCAGTAATTTTTAAATGCGAGATTATGTTAATTGTTAACTTATCCTTGTAAAATTTAATGTTATGTTGTGTGTGTGTGATAAGATATTTTAAGACACTGATGAGTGGTGACTGTAAAATTGGACTAGGAGATTGAACAGAATTTTAAATACTTATTATAGTGAAATGTAAAATACTTTTTCAGGTAATCTCTACCCTAAAGAATGCTGGACCAACCCTTTAGAACTACCAGGGTTTTTCTTTGCGTTCAATAAGATTTGAGCTTTGGAAATGCAGCCCTTTCAGAACTTGATCTATAATCTTTAGGAGGGAGGGGTTTGTGCCAATCTCTATGCCTCATTAGCTAAGGCTGGTATGTTAGAGCTCTTGAAGTCCCTAAACTATTCCCTCTTTTCCTTTGTACTTGCTGAAAGTTTATGCTTATGTGTTCCTCTATCCTTCAAATGCCGGTAGCACCCAAATATTACTAATCGAAAGTGAAGATAAAGCAGAAATAAAACCACTCTCCATTAAACCATAATTAGCAAGGATAGGGGTGAGGGTAATCTTTGTAAATAGTCTTATTTTTATATATTTGCAAAAAAGTTATTTTTCAAATTCGAACATGTGACTTTTCAATCTTAAAAAGCAAAAATGCTTTGGAAATTTCAAATTGGAGATTGCATAAGTGGGATGGCCTGAATTATGATTAATAGCACTCGTTTTCTTGCTTGTGACAAGTTTTCCTTTCATCCTCAAACCTTGATCATGATTCTTTTTTTGATCCAGCTAGGTGCTTGGCTGTTCGATCTTCCACATTCATCGCAAGCCTAGATATATTTCATATCCAATTCCCCATTCTTAGTAGGCTTGTTGGCTTCTGTTTAACTGGGGTGTGTTTCTAATTTCTATTGAATATTACGCTGGTTGGATTTCTGAAGAGGATGGAGTCATGCAAATAGCCAGTGGTGTGAGAACTGTTCTTGATCTTCTCAACCATATCTAGCTTCGTAAGATAATGATCTTTCTCTCTTGTCAAATGGTTTAAAACTTCTTGTGACGTACACAGTATATTCAATTTGGTGGCTTGAATGAATGCACTCTAATTTTGTGAAATAAACTCTTCCATTAGAGACTTCATTTGATTTACCATTATCTTTATGATTGCTTTACAGAAAAATGCAGTAGCTTATAGGACTGAACTGGTTAATGGACTCATCACAGGACTATGTACGCTTGTGACAATACTCCCAGTTCGAAATTTGTTTTTTTCTGACAAGTGCAACCTCATCACTATTGTTTTCTCCTAAACTGAAATGGGTTATTCATACTTCTTCCTTTGTTGGGTGTTTTGTGAGATCTATGTTCATTTCCTCTGACCAATTTGGTTGCGCGTAATGATGTATTGAAACAGTGACATCAAGAAGTCCACAACAAACTTAATCATTTTTGCAGCGTCTCTAACCAAGTATCCACTGAGCCTCAGCACTTTATTCTTGCATTATCTTTAGATGTTGGTGGCTTGAAATAACTTTTTACTTCTGTATCTATCTAATCCATATTAAATGCTATAACATTTAAATGAAATGCCTAAGGTAATATGTTCTCGTTAGAAGAAGACTAATAGGGAATCTAGCTAGAAAAATGGATCATATAGAAGATAGTCACTTAATATGTGAATTACAATCTTTCTATTCACTAGCACTGTTTTTGAAAAGAAACAATTCTTTTTTATTTTTGTGCCTTGGAAAAGTTTTTGAGAAAAAAAATTGTGTTTGATAACATGTTATATTGGTTTTCTGATAATGAGAATCGCGTTTCATAACAAAACAAATAATAGAATAAAAAAGCATTCTTATTAAGCATATTTTTTTTTTCGATCATCACTTTCCTATTCATATTGTGTGGTGGTGGTGGTGTTGGTGGCGGATGTGGCAGTTGCTGTGGTGGTAATGGTGGCAGTGGCAGCGACAGTAGTGGTGATAATGGTGGCAGTGGTGATGGTAGTGGTGGTGGTGGTGGTAGTGACGGCAACGGCTGTGGCGATGGTGGTGGTAAGAGCGATGGTAGTCATGGTAGTGGCGGTGGTGTGATGATGGTGGTGGTGATGACAGTGGCATGGTGGTAGTGATGGTGATGATGGTGACGTAGAGGTGGTGGTACGACGATGACAGTGACGATGGTGGCGGTGGTCGTGTCAGGGTGGTGGTGGTGGTGGTGATGATGGTAGTAGTGGAGAGTCATTGAGAGGCAAAGAGAGATAAATGTTTCTCATTTTTGGCTCAAGAACAAAAAAGCATATTTTTTTTATTCTTTTTCTTGTTCCCCAGCACATAAATTGAACTGGTTCATTCTCGGAAACAAAAAAATAAATTGATTTTTTCAAATATTGTTTCTATCCATTTATTAGTCACATTGAGCCCGTTTGGATGGACTTTTTTTTCTTCAATAGTTGTTTTTTTTAAGAAAAAAAGCTCTTCTCGAAAAAAGTCTGTTTGGATGTTTGTTTTTAAAAAAGCAGAAGTCATAAAAAAAGTCAAAAATCTACTTTTTTCAGAAGCTAAAAGTTTTAGCTTTTAAAAAAAGCAGAAGTCAAATATTTTTTTTTCAAAATCAAATATTTTTTTAAAAAAATCTAAATAGGTTTAACTTTTGTAAAAAATACTTTTAAAATAAGGAAGGTATAAAAATCAAGAAAATCTTTTAGAATAGTTATATAAATTATCTTATTTATAATGGTTTTATTAACTTTTTTGAGTTTAGTGGCATATATTGATATATTAAGTCGACTTTACCTAATGAGGCATAGGTTGGGGTGTAAATAGGCTAGGCCTTAATTTAAATAGTCTATGTAAAATATTTTAGGCCTAGCCCATCCTGTTAGCCTTATATAGGCCCAAATTATAAGTCTGACATGACCTATATTTAATAAACAAAGCCTTGGCCTAGGCTTGTTATTTAAATCTATTAAATATTCAATAATTGAAAAAATATTAAAATAATATTACTTTATTATTCAAAATTATAAAATAATAATTTTATTTATTTTATG
This sequence comes from Gastrolobium bilobum, assembly GCF_033153095.1. Taxonomy (NCBI): domain Eukaryota; kingdom Viridiplantae; phylum Streptophyta; class Magnoliopsida; order Fabales; family Fabaceae; genus Gastrolobium; species Gastrolobium bilobum. The sequence continues at coordinate 112,798 of NW_026895107.1, read as the reverse complement.
TAAAATAAATAATATGATATAGGCTGACCTGTTGGCTTATATGCCCGGCATTTAAACAAAAGCATATGGCCTATTTTCTAAATAGGTTTTTTAAAATTTTAGGCCTGCTTTATTTGATTATATTTAATAGGCTGATTCTAGCCTAATATAGGCTAGGCAGTAGGCCCATATAACACGACCTATCTCATTTACACCCCTAGGCATAGGTGGTTTGATTATTATTGTTTTAACAATTCACAACACTAAAAGATCTTTTTTTGTTAAGGGAAACATTTTGCAAAATTTTCTTTTCAACATTTTTTTTATTATTGAATAAAATTTTATATTAATTCTATAATATAGGTTCACTTTTCATTAATGAGATTAACATGAAATTTCATTTATTATTGATGAGATTTACATTCAGAGAAGAAAAATGTAAACAGGACAATTTTTTATTTATTAACATTCTTCATACTTTGGAGAAGCAGATCCAAATTTTCATACTCTGATTTAGTTCAGTGGCGCCTTCTGTGAGAAACGGTAAATTTTGATTCTCATTCTCTGATCCTTCTTTTTGCTAATCTTTCTTTGAGATTATTGTTTTCGAGTTTTGAGTATGAAATAATGGTGAATACTCGTCGTACAACTCGTGTGAACCAATAACGAATTCTTGATGGTCATGTTGAGACTTTGGATGAGCAATGAATCTCTTCAGTTCAAGCTCCTATTCAACCTGAACCTCTTCCACCATCAGGTCTCATCGACCTAGCAACCAAGGAACTCTTTGAGAACCTAGTGAAGGAGAACTAGCACCTTTGTCAAATAGTCGCAAATGTCACCGACCTGGCCCAAGCCAAGACTAAGGAGCTCTCAGCATTGACTCATAAGGTTAGTGTTGTCTCCTTTGACAACGCCTAAGAGCAAGTTAAGCTGCTAAACCCTTGGACAACTTTCAATCATATGGATCTTTATGTCATTCGCGAAAGTAAGATTTTGAAGATGATCGCTGATAAAACTTTTCCACGATCTATGATCTTTCATCATGTGCTCTTGATCCTGCCTCCGAAGATGCTCTAACTGAAACTACTCCTGAAGTTGTCCTTGTTCCTCTTGCCGAAAAGTGAAGGGTCAGAATGTCGGTCGAATATGTACTTTTCATTTTCTTTTTGATATTCCAGCTAGTTTGCCAGCCTATGGTTAATGTAATCTTGACAATAAAAATGCCAGAGATGAAAAACTGAGCGCAAATTAGGAAGACCATATAAAGTTGTCGATAAACTTGGGAATGACACGTGTGCTCTGAAAACATTGGAGGGGAAGGCTATCCCTAGAGCTTGGAGTGCAGACAAGTTGAAGAAATATTATCTTTAGTATAGAAAACAGAAAAAGAAAATGAATGAAAAAGAAAATGAAAAGAAGTATGAGAATAAAGTTTCATACACGCCAGCGACAATCTGACCACCAAATGTACTCCTTTTAAACATAGAGAATTCGTTTTATTGGACAAGGTCCCGTGGGTTTTACTCTTCACTTTGAGAAGGTTTCCCATGTTAAAAATGATTGTGTTTATCTTTCTCCTCCTACTCTTGATAACTTCAAAACGAAGACTTAAATGATTGCAGGAATAAATATCGCGTAAGTCTTGAATCCGGGAAAAATCCCCTCAAAGGAATATCTACAAGTTTGGAATAAATCCATATGGACTCACACAAAGCGAACATGCATAAAACAAACTCAAGGAAAGAACACAAGGGAAACAAATGCATGTACATTGAAGGAAAATGAGACATTAAAATCAAGAGTTCAAGTGCAACAAATGAAAACAAGATAAGAAACGAAAATTGTCAAGATTACATTAACCTTAAGCTGGCATACCAGCCAGAATATCAAAAAGAAAATGAAAATACATAATCAACTAGCATTTCGACCCTTCATTTATCTATCGAAGGAAAAGGGACAACTTTGGGAGTAGTCAAAGGCAGGACCAAGAGCACAGGATGGAGGATCATTGATCGTGGTAAAAGTTTTATTAGTGTTCATCTTCACAATCTTACCTTTGCGAATGACATGAAGATGATCCATATAATTGAAAGTCGTCGAAGGGTTGAGCAGCTTAACTTGGTTCAAGAGATTGTCAAATAAGGCATCACTAACATAACAACCCAATGCTTAGTTCCTTAATCTTGGCTTGGGCTATTTTCAATTCAGCTTGAGCAATTTTCAGCTTTGATTACCCAGTCTCCACCTTAGTGTTCAAATTTACTACTTGACTGGTGAGAGGTCGGATGATGTTAAGCTGAGCAATGTTGAAACTCTTCTCAAACTCGCCTTTCTTTTCAGCAAACCTAGATTTTCTACTTGAAGTTTCTTCACTATGTTTGTGGCCTCCTAAAACTTCAGATTGGCTGCCTGAAGATCCTCATTGGCAGGGTGAGTATTTCCCCTAGGTCCTTAATGGAAATATCATCATTTGTTTTCTACTTCTTCAGAGCGTCCATCTCACTCTGAAGAGTAGCCAAGGCCAAGTGTTGCTCCTCTTGCTTGACAAGGTGCTCTTGAATTTTCTCCTCGACTTTCATTGCCGGCTGGTAGTACAATTGCACCAGGTCGACGGCTCCAAAGGAGCGGACAAAATTTCCTTTAATGCATTTGACAACCCCAACAATAAATTCACGACCTATCCCCTCTTCAACAAGGATGTCTTGGGGACTTCAAGGACAATAGGAGCATCTACGTTATGCGCATACTAGGTAGAAAAAACCTCCTTGATGTTTGACCTTTGCACCTTGACAATAAGATCCTTAATGGGGAGCCTTAGCTCATGGTCTAGGGAATCATCGGAGGCTATTTCTTCCTCACTGAGAACCAATCAGGAAGGCTTTTTGGCGATAGTTTTATGCCTTAACTTCCATCATCCACTTGGACAGAAGCATGATTCTTCCTTTTCAAAGGCTTAAGAAGGGTCTCCTTAGCCACAAAAACATCTTCAGCCACAGGAACAAATCCCGGTGTAGAAATAAATTTCGGGTGTTCACCCCCTCTTCAACAGCTCTTCCTCGTGTTTGGTGGTTATATCAATGATCTCCATATCATCCTCAACCTTAACAACAGGAAGCTCATCTCTTGCGGCTACTTCCGAAGCAAATACCTCCCCGACCACAAGATCTTCAAGCTCAACATGCTCTAGAAAGGTCAAGGAAGCCAACGTAGTATCATTCATATCTTTTTCTGCAAGAACAATAGACAAAACTTTAAGAAGCAGCACAGATAACATAAGCCCAAATAGAAATATTTGCAAAGAAAATCCGAGAAAAATAATAGACACATGTAAAAGATCAAAGATTCTAGCATTAGAATCTTTGTCCAAAAGAATTTTACAACCAATTTCTCCTTTTTTTCACCTTCCATAATTAAATCTTGTCCGGAAGTATCATTTTCTTTTTGGTTAGCTCGTCCTCAGAAACATAATTAAACTTGCTTTTTTCTTCACAATGCCTAGCATCGCAGCAAAGAGGGAATCAAAGCTCACCAATCCTTTATTTAAAGAAAGGCAGATGACCCGCTCGACAGGATACACCTTGAAGTAATCCTCCCTGAAGTTCTTGTAAGAGGAAGAGTAAATTGAGAAGAGAGACAAATCTTTTTCGGTCGCTCAAAGTGAAACCCAAACTTTCCTCTTAGGAGGAGATACCATAAAGATATGCATGAAAAGTTGCACAATGGGGATTCCTTTAAAAAATCTCACCATTAACTAGCACATCCGCATAAAAGCCCAAGCATTGGGATGTAATTGTGAAAGGGCCACCCTCAACCAATTAAAAGTCGTTTCTTCAAAGCTATGGAAGGGTAATCTAATCCCCAAATCAACATATAAGCATTTATACATATAGAGGAAGTCTGGTCGATGATTGGGTTGGTTCTAGCCGTAACAAATGTGGTCGGATTTGCCAGCAGGACAGACATACCAAGTATTATCGCCCTCCAAACTGCTGGTCAAGTACAAAGGTTTTCTATCATCTTCAAACATTTTCTCCAATTGATGAACTGTTGATTCATGACATAACATAAAGGACTTCAGATCAACCCAACTCTATGAAGCTAGATATGTAAGCAGCAATTGAACAAGAGAATAAGGGTGGCAGGAACAGTTATAGAGGGGTTGACTACACTTCTGCTAACGTCTGGATCAGGTAGAGCAATATTAGCTAGGGCAGGATTAATAGGAGGCTGAGCAGTACAAGAATAAGCCCCAGCTCTCTTTATATATTCTTCGTCCGGGTTAAAGATACCAGATAGACGATGGCAGCCATGCAGCCTCCATGAATAGCCACTAAACCAAGAAGACCGAAAGGGATTTCAAGGTGCCATGGCATAAATCCTGGATGCACAAGTAAAGGAAGAAGAAGATTCAAAGTCAATTGTAGACCAGCTTGCTGGATTCACATTCATAAGTCCAATATCTACAACAATATTTGGCCAGACCAAAGCAAATCTCCTATCCTCATCAGCCAAAATCCTCCAGGACACTCCAAAGGAAGTGCTCATCATCTTCTGATGATACAAAATGGGTTCAGGAAGAGGATAATGCCCCACATTACCCCATAAAGAAAACCCCATACCTCAATGGATGCCTCAAGACATTCCTCCTCTTGATCCAATCTTCTTGACGCGCAGATGGATACAAGTGTCTCCAAAACCCCCATATTCCTATATCTTGGTGGGTTGTGGTGGTGAAAGCTACCATGGTGGAATGGTGGAGACAGGTGCCTAAACGACCTACTATTTTATACCATTTTGCAATTAAGCAAAAATTATGTCTAAACTTTAATTAAATTATATGATAAAATTCTATGGAATTTTTAAGGGTTTTAAGTAGTCTTAAACCATGTTAATTATGTTTAGAATAGTTATAAAAATTAAGACAAGGATTAATAAAATCAAACAATAGGAAATAAGATAACCTAAAGCTTTAAAAAGTCAAATTTTGTGTGCTAGATATTTCCTATACATACAAGGTCGGTTTTGGCTTTATTTAAGGACTAAAATCTGATGCTTCTTCTCCTTAAAACTGTGGAAGCCATGGGAGAAGAAGGAGAGCTCAAGAACTTGGTCATTTAGGCACCAAAATGCATAGTTTCTTTGGTAGAAAATCTTCCTAGTCATCTTGTAAGTAAAACCTTAGTTTCTAATCTTTAAAAGAAGCTTTGTGTGCCTTATTTTCTCCTCCTTAAACCTTCGACCAGAAGCTGCAATCATGGGAGAATTGATGGTTTTGATGCTTGTTTGAAGGATAATTGAAGATATAGTCTTCTTGAAGTGATTTAAGGTATTAATCCTAACTTTTGATGGTTGTTTCCTTCAATTTTTGAATTAGGGTTTGTGAAAAGAGGGATGAATTTGTATGATTTTAAATCATGAGTATATGTTGTGTTTTGATGAGTACGGAATTGATTGGATTAAGTTTGAATCATTGAAAATGGTATAAAATTCGTGGAACCCATGACCTCAAATCTGCCCTATTTTTTCAAAAATTCATATATGTAGTTATAGACCTCCAAATTGAGTGTGGTTTGTTGAAAATTAAATTTGCACGTGTCTAATATCACATACTAAAATTTCAAGGAAAACAGATTAGAAATGGATTTTTGGTGAATTAAATGGTGCGGGCTGCCCAGGCTAGAAATTAAGCTACTAATTCGGCCATATTGAGTAAAAAGGGCTTGGAAGCTTGTTGGCTTATGTTCTAAGGATGTTTGGTGTTAAATAAATGTATTAGGATGACATGAATTAGTTGAAAGCATAGAGTGGTTATTGGCACTTTATGTGATCATTGAGTTTAATAATGGAAAATAAAGTTAAGAGTTGTTTTGTGTAGTCTATGATGAAGAATGGAATACATGGTAACCTTACTAGTACCATTCGGCCACTTGTTGGTTGTATGATCTAGGTATAGTTTTTAATTTAATTAAGTGTTTGGTTGTATAAATCAAGTAAAATCAAGTGTATGTTATGTATGGTGAAAGTGTGAAAACCTAAGTTAACCTATGAGTTAAGTGAATTAGGTTAAATATGTTAATATGTAAGACTTTAAGTATATGTTTAAGTTTGTTTATTGACTTGTGAATTGGTAAGTAAAAATATGATAAGAATTATGTGAACTAACTTGAAGAAGAATTTCGAAATATGTATATATGTAAGAGGATTCTTCACGTGTAAGTAATTATATATTGACAAAAAGATCATGTTTGAATAGGTAATCTAGACGGTTACAGATATACGAATAACTTTAGTGACGTACGAGCAGGGTTTACAGAAAAGCTAGTTTCAGGTAAGCTCTTAGTTTCGGAGCTTTCTCCGATATGTTGTTCCACCAAAGTCTGTTTGGATGATGGTTCATATGGTATATGTTGTGAAGAATGTGAATATATAGTTTAGTTGCATTCATATAGCTCATACATATGATATGATATGATAGTTATGATATGATATGACATAATATGACATGATATGATATGTATGATATATGGTTCTTGATCAATGAACACTCCAGTGAAGACTTACATTCTCGGAGATTATGTATAGACTGGTCAAAGTGAGAAATTACGCTTTGGAGTTCAGAAACTGGTCAAAGTGAGAAATTACGCTTTGGAGTTCAGAAACTGGTCAAAGTGAGAAATTACACTTTGGGAGTTTATAGATTGGTCAAAGTGAGAAATTACGCTTTGGGAGTCTTATGTTATGTTATATGATGTTATGATATGATAGGAAATAGTATGAAGCAATATGATATGTTGCTATGTGATAGGTTATAAGGAAATATGTTATAAGATAGTACGTATAGGTTTGGAGAGTACAGGTGAGGACTCCTTTGTGAGATATAGCTCCTGGGAGTATATGTATATGTTATGATCTCCTTTGTGGGATATAGCCCCTGAGAGTATACGTTTATGTTAAGATCTCCTTGCAGGATACAACCCCTAGGAGTATAAGTATAGATATATGTTATGATGTCCTCTGCGGGATACAGCCCCTAGGAGTATGGGTATTGGTATAGGTACAGGTACAGGTTAAGATCCCTTTGCGGGATATGGCCCATGGAGTATTATAACACCTCGCAATCCTAAATCAAATATTAAAATATTAAATGAGAATTAAAGGGAAGGATTAGTGAAAATCCAGAAAAAAAAGGCCAAAATACAAAGAAAGGGCAAAACGGTAATTAGCCAACATGCAACCCTAGGAAGATAAAAATTGAGTAGAAGGTCTCAGATGATAAAAAATAACCCTGGAAATGGATTCAGAACAAAAAATCGAGTGGATAGGCAAGTTTCGAAAAATTTGATGAATAGTGATTTTTCCGGTGTAAAATACTGCGGTATAATTGTACCGATAAGCGTAAAAATATAATCAATCTTTTTAGGAAGTAAAAATATGACGTGGACGAGAAAAATACGTAGGTTATGAATTGGTGATTTAAATTAGGTGATTGATTAAAGTTAAATCGCATGTGGGACCCACCTCACTTAAGTGGACCTTGCCACTTGGACAACAGCACAAATCTGATTTTTCTCTCTCCTCCTTCCTCCTCCGAACCGTGCTTGCCTTCCATGGAAGGGGGGATTTGCTTTCAAATTTTTTTTTCCTCATAACTCCTTCAATACACCTCTGAATCAAAAAAAGTTTGTGAGCAAAGTTGTTGGAAATCATCATCCGAACACTACCCACCGATTAGTTTTTCTTGAAACCCTCTCATTTTTTAGAAAAGGGCCAAAACCAGCCACGAAAATTGGAGGGATTTTTGTGATTTTAGAGTTGTGTGTTCAAGCCATTGCTTGGAGATCACTTGGAGGGGTCCTAGGCCAAGCTTGTGAGTATATTTCAACACCTCTTATCGATTAATTTGATGATTTATTTTCATGAACCCTAAAGAGGGCTTGGTTGATTGATGTGTTTAGAGAGCTCAAATAGAAAATGTTTGTACATGAATGTGTCTTAGAATGATGTGTAGTATCCATAAATGCAATAAAAATTATTGATGAAAAATGTGAAATTTTAACTTAGAAAAATTTTAGGATGTCAAGACTTTGAGTTTTGGAAATGTGTTAGGATTGGATTGATGAGTTAGGGCGTGATTGTAGGTTGATATAATGGGATTGTATGATGAGTGAAGTGGTTAAAATTGGATTGAAAAAGTGGGGAAATTGTGTTGAAAAATTATTTGAATGATGTGTTGTGTAATTAAATGGAAATTAGATGGGTTGTGTGGTGGTTGGAAGGTTGGAAAATAAACGGAAAAATAATTGGTAGTGTTTAGTGTTAAATTGTACATATAGCAAAATATTAAGCAAAACGACGTTTAAAAGACGTAAAGTGAAAAACGGCACTTGATATGGCTTTTCGGAATCCTAAGGATGCCTAAGAAAATGAGAAAGAAAAGTTAGAAAAATAAAATTGCACCTTAATGGCCTAAACTACATGATGTAGGGGAGGATTATTGACGTTTTCGTAATTTGATAGAATTGTCGTGTATTGATTGTTCGTACATGGTTGTTGTAGGTTGCCGTATGTTGAGTTGAATCCCGAACCGTGAGTCGGTGGATTACCATTGGTCTTGGGCCAAGTGGGATTGAGGTAAGTGATTGGAACAATGCTTGAATAATTGTTAACTTGCATATGTTCGTATGAGTTTTAAGTGATTGGGAATGTCCTTTGTGTAGGCATTTCTGTTGAGTAACGAGCTCAGAGAATATACTGCTTTGGAGCTAAGTGGAGAGGCTTATTAAGGTAACCTCTTGGTACTGGGGCTTGATCTCCTTGTGTGTTCCACCATGCCCGTTGAGGGTGATGAATGTATGTAAGTAATGTAGAACAACATGATCATGCATATAGTATGTATGTTGGTATATAGGTACCGAGTCTCTGGCCAGTAGACAGTTTGCTTTCGGGCATTTCGGAGTTCCACTGGATAGGTCTCCGAGAGGGAGTTTCAGTTGACCTAGGGTCGTGGTGTGTGATTCGGATAGGAGCACACTAGGAAGTCTCGGGTGTATGCGGATGGCAGGGGTACCTTGGTTGAATGTTCTTGGAACACGCCTTGGATGAGACTCGTAGGCTTATATGCCAAGCCATTAGGCAGGGCGTTGCATGGTATTGGTAGCTACCATTCCAGCTTCGTCATATTTTATATTCCTATGATCCCAGTTTCTCTAAATCCCTTGCTTTATCCCGTTTTTCAAGATGCTGTTTTATATTATTTATATGCATCGAAGTGAGCCATTGGGCGGAGTATTCTCCAGAACCTTTGGGTTACTGAGATATATTTGTATATCTCACCCCGTCTTGGGGACATTATTTCAGGAGGTAGCAGTGGCACATGAGCGGCGGGTAAGAAGCCCGTAGGATGAGTCGTGGGAGGACTTTATGCTTTTACATTTTGATGGCCATTGGGCCTAGACTAGATTTAGGGCATGAACATGGTATTTATTTATAGGATGAGTTTATGTTCATATTTGTTCATGCTATTTTGCCTAAGTCTAGATACAAGTATTTTATAGCATTTGGAGATTTATGAATTATGTTGTAATTGGATAATTGTAAAGATTGTATTTGGATCTTGTGTAATTTGAAGCATGTGTAATACGATGAAAGGGAAATAGGTCTATTTTAAGATTATGATTACATGTATGTTTAGAAAATGCATGTAAATGGACATTGGTGATTGAAATAAGTTAAGGAAAAATAAAGTGAGCAATATGGTATGAATTGTGTAATAACTATAAACTTAGTTGGGTTGTAAGTGCCCCAAGGCATTGTTGGTCCTTGTGTGTGCCACCCATTGGTTATTAGGTACATTTGAGGTATTAGAAAGCATTTGCAAACTTGGGGATTTTTGTAAAAAAAAAGGAAACTCTGGCGAATTTTCTGTAGAATTGACAGAATTTAGGCGAAATTGGGGAGAGCATATCTCCCTCCACAGAGGTCCTATAGGGACGTGTCATATGCCATTTTAAATCTTGAGATGTCCTCTACATTGTGTTAAAATTTGAGAACTTTCTGGGTTGCAAGCAGCCCTGTAGAATCCTGTGAACACAGACTGTCCAGAACGCACCTGTGCAGGGGCTGTTTCTGGCAGTTTTTGAGAAATTAATTCCCGCTTCGTTTCTCAGTCAAATTAAGTGTATTATATGTAAAATTGAATTTTGATGTGTCTAGTTTGTTGTATAAAAATTTGAGAGCAATTTGTTGAGTTTATTTTCTGCAGTAATTCGTGGAGTGAGGGATGTTTGAAGTTGTTTTGGGGTTGGTTGGCAGTTTCGTTTGTCCAACTTCAAACGACGATATCCGGAGCAAATGAGCTCTAAATAAAGCGTGTGATAGCTTCCTAGAGAGGTAATTGAGTTTAGAATAACATGTCAAAAGATGAGACGAACACGAAGAAAATTGAGAGAATGTAAATGAATATACCGAACCATGTTCGGATAGGTAGAAAACGTAAAAGTGAGAAATTAGCTAAGTGGGTTTATGGGAACCCTTAGTGATTTGTATTAAGTAAAATAAGATATAAAAATAGTTTAAACAAGTATTCCGCAAGAGTTTACAGTTATCGTCACAACTTTTATTTATTACGTTTTTTACGGTTTTAAATGCTCGCTTAATAAATGGAAAAAATTTACTCGCATTTTTATAAATGAATTGTTGTGATTGTAACTGCGCTTAATATCATAATTAATGTTAACAATACCGGTGTACAACGGGCTGTTACAAGTATAGCCTAGGAGTACGTATGTGTATGAAAAATTTATGGGTATGAAATATATGATGTATTCTATGCTATGTTAACATTAATTATGATATTAGCTGGAGCAGTTAGCTAGTGTAGCATTCTGAAGCATCACTATATACGTATATGTTTTGTTGAGCATGATATGTTATTTTCATGCATATGTACATTATGGATTTCCATTTTGAGAGGCGTATGTAGCTTATAGATAATTGTTTACAGATGACAGGATTATGTATAAGTGTGTATGTTGTTAAGTAGGTTGATATCAGTAGTGGCTCAGAGCCATATTCTGGTATATATGTATCTATATGGATTGGACTTTTCTGTTTATCAGGTGTTATGAAAAAAAGTGGGATTTGATCCCTGGATTAGTCCGATTTACAGCCGTTATGTTGTCCGTAAAGACTCTATTCGAAATGGTATTCATTATCATATTCGGATAGTAATTGGATCAATTATGGTCACAGGTTTATTAAGAATAAATTATATGCAAGTATGGGACTGTATAGACTATGTTATATTCAAAAATAAATTATGGACGGCGATACGTAAAGATAATTTAAAAGAAAAAATTTAAGTCACCTAGTTATTTAAGTAACAGTGAAATATTTGTTTAAGTCTTCCACTTCAGAATTTAATTATTTAGCGCTTTAAGTACCATACATGAGTTAACAAACTTGCTGCAAACGGGGTGTTATAGGAAACAGATCCGTATCTTTATACTCTGTTTTAGTTCAATATTTAAACTTTACCCTCTCTTACCATTACATTTAACCCTTATTAATTAAAAATGATATTTTATATATTTTAAAAATTAATGTGTAACATTCCGTATGCATCTGGTCCATATACTATTTATGGTAATTAAGCACAACATAATTGTTAAATAGTATTAAGAAAATTGCTTTACTTTTACTACTTGTACATTTGACTTAATCAATTATTCTTGTTTTGGTCAAGGAATGATAAAGCAAAATCCAACCCCTGTTTGGAAGGTGAGGTTCGGCCATGAAGAGAGAGAGTGAGGGAGAAGATGATGAATAGTAGCTGATGTGATTTATGTTTTAAGTCACTTAAGTGAGTGGGTCCCATATGACATTTACATAATTTAAAGTATTTCAAATCATCCACTTAACCCACTAATCTTCACTTAATTCATAAAATATTCATAAAATCCAAAATTTAATATTCACCAAAGTCTTTTAATTTTACTTTAACATATGAATCCCAAGTTTTTCGATCATTCGGTGAAATAACTGTTTTAGCCTGATATGTGCATCGTTGCCACGTTTCTCCAAAAATCTTAAAATCCATCAAATTTCATCAACAATTATATTTCTTGTTCTTAAGTACCTTTTTCAACTTATTTTCAAACTTAGAGCACAAATTTCACTTGGCACATTTTTCGGTGCAAATGTTGTTCGGTGCAAACATTGTTCGGGATGGATCTAAGATTAAGATTTTATATCTCTTCCAAAGATAATATTAAAAAAATCAACCATATACTCTCATATGTACTTACTCAACTTTTATGCAGCAATTAAATTATATCATTTGGTAATGCGGTTCAAAGCTAGTGCCACGAAATTCTGTGAAAAAGTAAAAGAAAAGGATAATCAACTGATTCACATAAAAGGACAACTAACTTCTAAGATATTTTTAAGCATCTCAAACTTCTAGAGAACACAATCAACTATTTCAAAAAATCGACAAACAACATCTCAGTTATTTTTAAAAATCTCCAATTTGTGGCAGCAATCAATCTTCTAAATCCTCTTTGGTTCCACCTCAACCGGGGTGTATACTTGATATTACGGGAGTATCTATTTCTTTATTAAAAATAATAAAAAGTGAGAGTTAGATGAGAATAATTATAAAAGTATGGTTAAAATGATAAATGTCATTTGCATTAGATTTTTTCAAATTTAATAAAAGATATACTAAGTTTTCAGTAATACTGAGAGTATGGAAAAATATTTCCTCAACTGGTGCTGTGTCAAAATTTTAAAGGTTAACAAATGCTTTTTTCTATATGCGCACATATTTACAAAAATAAAAGCGTAAATACCCTTTTGGGTCCTCAACAAAAACACAAAATCCATTTTAATCCAGAAAAAAATCAACTTGTAGTCTTTCTAAAATTTCTGTTCTTTAAAATTATGATCCCTCTGAATTTCAAAAAAGATTCATGTTAGTCCCTCAAAAAGAATTAATATGAGTATTTTTTTCGAAGGGATTAAAATGAATTCTGTATTTTTTTGTTGAGGATCTGTTCTAGACGAACATCAATATGGGTTCTTTTTAATTCTCAGTGTCCGTTCCTAGAATACTCTCCTCTATATATATACCCCTAGTTTAGGTGGTTACACTGGACGTGGGTGATGGTAGACATTATCATTCTATCATGGTAGGACCCACCTCAAGTATCACTATGTGAAATAATCGACCCATAACTCGGGCAAAGATCTTCTGAGTTAACTCAGCCGATTCCCCGGCTAGCGATTTCCGGGTATACAAACCCAGGACAAGATCCAAAATAGTATTTACTCAAAATAAAAAGGTATAAATTACACTTTCTAAAAAAAAAAAAAAATCTTTTTGAGAGGATAAGAATTTCAGGAAAATGATCGCTAAACACCTGAATCAACCGACACAGAATTGATTCAATTTAATTAATAGTCTCAAATTTGAGTCTTGAAAATACAATTATGGGTTTTATAAGACTTATGTTGTAGGAAAAGTGATTGTGTTATGTTATAGAGATTTGTTTTGCGTGCCGAAGTTTTTTTTTTTTTTTTTTTGCTGCGGGCCCCACAAAATGTTGTGTTTGTAGGAAAATTTTTGTGGTCATGTTAAATGATAGATGATAAACCCTACAATTATATTAGAAACTCGATAAGGAAAATTTTGTTGTTTTTATCATCCTGTTCGACTTCATCATATTAAGAGCCTGTTTGGATCCTCTTATTTTTAAGCTAGAAGCTACTTATAAGCTAAAGCTAAAAAAAAGAGCTTAAAAAAATAAGCTAAAAGCTGTTTGGAAATTACATAAAAGTTTTAGCTTAAAAATTACTTAAAAACACATATTTCAAGAAAATTATCTCTTTCTATCTTTATCACTCTTTATTTTAAAAAAAAGCACACAATTCAAGAAAAACAGATAAGAGCTTAAAAAAAAGCTCCTCCTAGGAGCTTTTAATTTTCAACTTTTTTCTTCATTATAAAAAAAAGAGCTTTTCGTTATAAGAGCTTTTCCCAAAACCTGTTTGGCCTAGCTTATGCTTATAAGTAGCTTGTAGCTTAAAAAAAAGAGGATCCAAACAGGCACTAATTGATGAACAAGGTAAATAATTCTTAAAAAAAATAATCAAAGACGTGCAGATCCAATTGTTAAAGAATGTGTATGGAGAAAAGATAGAACCCATTAACTATGGTGATAGCCCACTCTACCTATTTTGTTGCTGATATTGCATGCCCTATAATTAGATGCAGTATAAGATGGGTAAATTTGTAATTCAAAGGAGTTATGAACATGATCTCCTAACTTTTGGGCTTGTGGAGGAGAAAGAAAAGAGGAATCGGTCCAATTTGTATAATTAACTTTTGGTATAACAGAAACGGCATTTAAACCATGAATTTTATAAGAGTTATCTCGTAAGAAAAGTTATTGTGTAATGTTATAGAGATTCATTTAGCACGTCATAATTTTTTTTTTTTGATTTAAAAAGTGTAGGTCCCACAAAATATTGTGTGTAGGAAAGTTTTTCTGATCATATTAAAAGACAAACTAAAATCCCTTAAACCATATACCGCAATTTAGACACGTGATGTCTTTTCTCACTTACCACACCTTGCATCGTGTGGACTGCATATCATGTCACGTGTCACCAATATATTTCTTTTTTTTTTTCATTTCCCGTGTCACTTTCCATCACTCATGACGCAACTATAAAATACTATAGTTGACATTATTAGGTTGGTTTATTATTTTTACGCATTTATTTCTTTGATTTTTAGAACCACATAACACCCTACCACCCAAAATATTTTCTTTATAACTCATTAAGTAACATACCAACATGTTCCAAATTGAGACAGCTTAATCCATAAACTTGTGCAACATGAAATAAGTATATGTGTTTAAATTTTTATAATACAGTCTATTTTCTTTTTTATATAATTTCTTTCTCTTTCTCCTTCTCCCCATCCACATGGGACTTATTTAAACTTATCTAAAGTTTACATTTATAATGAATCTTTGAATCTTCCCTAAAATAAAAAATAAATAAAAATCTCAACCTAGCATTTTCTTTATAACTGTACTCATGACCTAAGCTTTTGGATTAGTTAATGTGTTTAATCATACATTGCATTTTAGTGATTCAACTTTGTTTTTTTGTTCTTTAAGAATGATTTAGCATATTGTCTATAAAGTTGTTTTATTTTATTTTAATGAAAGTCTAAATAAGATTAGACACCGGTTTCCTAGTAGGCTAGAACAGACTCCCAGTCTTTTGAAAGTTGTTTGCGAGTCACTTTTGGAAAGAAAAGGAAAGGAAATGGAAGGTTTTACATATATATTTTTTTCCCTATTTATGAGTTTAAAAAAATGAGAAAAGGGAATTGAAATTTTTTGTAAATCCCTCCAAAAATTTTCTCACCCTTAAAATCAGAGTTCCCCTAATTTGAGATTTGAAAAGAAAAATATTAAAAATTACTTATCTACCCTTAACATTAATTATAAAATATAATAATTATATTATATTAGTTTTGTAAACATAACATTACTTTAGTTTTTTAATTGTATTAATTTTTTAAAAAAGAATAAAATTATAAAAATATCTTATTAACCTTAATTTTCTCTTGTATCATATTTTTAATTTTCAAATAAGAAAAAGAGAATACCTTTATTTTTTCTTCCTTCCTTTTTCTCCTTTTTCCTTTCATCTACTTCCATCTCTTTCCCTCTAAACTCGTTAGCTATAAATAAAGTATTAGTCAAATCCTTACTGTGTAACTTAACTGCGCCTATAAAGTTTTAAGATTGTAAAAGTAGTATAAAATGGAAATACTGAAAGGTGAAAGAATTTAGCCATATAACCACTTCACAATATCTTTGCATTTGAGGCCTATCACCTCTGAGTCACTCTCAATCAAGTCCTTGCGCCGTAATCCTTCTGAATTCTGATCCTTGGACAAGTTTCTATTCTTCCCTTTTTCTCTAACGTTTTCTCCTTGCACTTCCTCTACCTTAATTTCAATCTATTTGCTCTGACAGATATTCTACCTTCACCAAGTCATTCTATCTTCTTCTGCTATGCTTAACCTTTAAAGGGATCTTTTTTTTTCTTCCCTCTTTCTCTTCTAGTCCGAGACAAGTGTACGTGAACAAAAAAGTACATGAGATTCTCTTAAAAGGGTATGTATGATTTGAAGACCAAAAGCTGATAAGATAAAGCTTTTCAAGACATGGCTATGTTGAATCTCAATGTTGAAGTTATCCATGCTGATGCTGACTCAACCTGTGCTCAAAAGGGGATGCAACTGCAAAATTTTCCTCCTGAAATATCAGATTCTAGGACCGCCTACTCCTCAGTTGTGAATCCTGCAGAGGAAGATTCCTCAAACAATTATTCTCCCTTCATTTTTGACATAATGAAGAAAGAAAGATATGGGATGGAATTTGATGCTACTGAAAGGGTCAAGGAAGAAAACATAGGACAAGAGCATGAGATAATCACAAGGACCCTTTTTCCTGTGACTGCTGACAGAGGAGGTAGAGTGTGTGATTTCAACAAGTTGGGGTTGTTGGGGAAGACTCAATGGCTGAACTTGTCTTTTCTTGAGCCTGAAGGACAAAATGGACTTAGAACCTTGCAGCAGAAGAAACCACAAGTTAGAAAAAGTAGGAGGGGACCAAGGTCTCGCAGCTCACAATACCGGGGTGTTACCTTCTACCGTAGGACTGGTAGATGGGAGTCACATATATGGTATGGTATATGATGTTGAATTTTCATGTGTTTCTGTTAATAAATGTAGTACCCTATTATTGTTGTTACTCTTATAAATTGTTTGGTGGTCTCACTTCATTGTGTTCTTGCTTTTCTGTGACTTTTGAGTGCAGGGATTGTGGGAAGCAGGTCTATTTGGGTAAGTTGATTTGATTAAATTATTGGTTGGAAGCTACTTCTGTGGGTGGTTTCTCTTTTACTTTTGTTTTCTCTGTTTTGGTAGGCTGAATTGGACTAATTTCAATTTTGTTAGGTGGATTTGACACTGCTCAAGCTGCTGCTAGGTGAGAACTATTCAGTTGAATGAAACTATTTTTTTTTTTTTTTTTTAAAAAGACAAACTGAGGTGCAGAAAGCTCCCCAACCTGCAAGGGTAGAGGTGATAGTACGTAGCCTTAACTTTGCATTTATTTGTAAAGAAGCTGTTTCTGGACTCAAACCCTTGACCTTCCCGTCATAAAGAGCAATCTTACCTACCACTGCGCCAAGTCTCGCCATCTTGAATGTAGTTATATTGTCTGTAATTTTATTTTATTTTTGGCTATGTTTATTTGAAACACTTGTTCAAAAACTTGATATGATTATCTATACAGAGCATATGATAGGGCTGCTATTAAGTTCCGTGGAGTTGATGCTGATATAAACTTCAGTTTGAGTGATTATGAGGAGGATTTAAAGCAGGTATTGGAGGAATAAAAACTTTCATGACTATGATTTCTATTTGAATCTCTTTTTAAGTGTGGATTGAATTCATAATTTGATTGAGATGTAGATGAGAGGTTTGAGTAAGGAAGAGTTTGTCTTCATAATTCGTCGACAAATTAATGGAACCTCAAGGAGAAGATCTACATTCAAAGGTGTATTACCTCTCCACAAATATGGTCAAGGAGAATCAGGAATGGGACCGCATAAGTGAGAACTTCTATTTCAAGCAATAAGATTTATTTAAATTTTAGTCATATATGCATTGTTTTAACTTTTAAGTAAATGTGGAACGAAATTTGCATACACTACTGCTAGTGCCTTGTTATTTAGATAATTTATTATCTTGTTTATTTAGGCATTATCTTTTTCTTTTTCTTTTTTTCTTTCCTACCATGATATTTTCTTATAGACTTGTGTGCCACTGGCAGGCTTATCCTAAAGTGAAAGCTCCAATAGTCCTTCCTTAGGATCATGAATTTATTGTCCTAGCATATAGTTAGATATGATATAAGGAGTTCAATCCAACAGAGATTGCATTTTTACATTTTCTACATGCAGGTTTTGTCCCAAGCCACCCATCAAGTGTGATGATGGAGAAGTTGAGACATGTTTCAAGCCCTGTACCTATAAGGGAGAGAAAATTGCAAATTTAAGCAGAGCAGGTATGAAGAGATGATATATGTGTATTTGGTTCGCCTCAATTTCTTTTGCTGCTTTTTTTCTTCTTCTTTTTTTTTTATATCCATCGGTTCATCGATTATTCGACTAGTTCGGTTCGAGTACTGTTTGACCCATTATAGGAGACAGCTCTCCCAAGACCATTATTTTCATTTCGGGCTTGAAGTGTGACTGAGAGTGTTAACATTGTCTCATTAAACAACTATTATATAAATAAACTTAATGTTACAATTAATGCAGGTACTTGCCATAATCTTGATTTGAGCCTAGGGATTTCTCCATCTTCTAAACAATTGAAGAATTGTGATATTGGAGGAGGATTTTCCTTTGGATATGCGGCTTGTATGATACCCAAAGAAAAGGAAATAATGGTAACATTCTTTGCTTTCCTTGTTGCAACATTTTATGATAATTATACATGGAAGGAGATTCATGATGATCATCCATACTATATTTTAGATAAACTCTTACTACATGAATTTTCTTAAAACGGTATATATTTTTTTTCAAATCTCAAAATGATATTATTTTAGATTGTAATCAGGAGGGATCTTTTGAATTTGGTGTAACAATAAGAAATCTTACTCCCTTATCTCAGTTGTTGATCTCATGTATGTAGTGGCTGTAATTTATTAGGGAGTAAAAGTCAAGGGTTCGTTTTTTCTGCAGTTAATGTAGATAACTTATCTACATTGAGCTCAAAACGACGTCATTTTTGGATCGAAATCAAGGTATTTTTGTAATTATAATTTATTTCAGGGTTATAATAGTTTTTCTTATTATAATTTTTTTAATTTTTCAACTTAAAACGACGTCGTTTTGAGAGTAAATGTAGATATCTTATCTACATTCACTGTAGAAACACTAAAGCCAAAAATTAATTGATGAGTATAATTCAATAAATTATAACCGTCAGATGTATGGAAATCAACGGTTGAGATGGAGAATAACACTTATTATTCTTAGGAATCAAAACATCTTTCCCCGTATATAATAGATGTTATTTTTAAGGTCATATCCCTATCCATTGCATGCATAAAACATGAACAATGAAAGTGAATTTTACAACTTGAAGGGATGTTATTGCAAACATTTCTAATGTTAGATCATCTATTACTGGCAGGAGAAGGCCATGGTAAACAGAATAGAATATGTTCCTTTGCAAAGACTTTCCAACTTGGCATGGCAACTTTGCAGCAATGGCAGCATTGCCTTAGGGCCATTGCAATCAACTACAGCATCATCAGGATTCATTTCTTCTAGTAACATCATCCATTCTTCAAATTAGCACATATAAGAATTCTGCCTATAACGTTGGCATTGGCTCAACCAAAATAAACATCATTAACTCTACACAGTTGTAGGGCCAAAGTAGCGGAAACCACCAGAGATCAGCATGTTTACTCTTTGCTTTCTGCAATCTTAGGTGAACATGAGTTCATAACTATTTATATCTCTATTCTATTTATTTCATTAAGTCATGACTGTATTTAATAATAATGCTAAGCATTGATTACTGTTGCCACCCAAGAACTTCTACATTAGTTATTGTGATTCAAAAAATAATGTTGCCTTGCCTCATAAGGGGCCTATCAAAAGTAAGACATACCGCACGGGAATGGATGCTTAAATGTCTTGTCGTAACAGTCATGTTATGTGAAAATTTTAGTTATTCATTCATAGATTAATAGTTACAATTTTAAGGGTTTAAAGTTTCTTAAGAAATAAAATTATCTTTTACACATATATAAAAATATATAGGACTTGGAGAGACCTTGTGTTCGATTCGTACAAAATATATCATTGGGAAAGGACAAAGAGCTTTAAATGTGACTAAATCTTGACTCGGAATTAATCTCATAACCGACTCAAAGCGGTTGAAGCTTGTGGGGATATCCGGGGGGCCAACTCACCTCAAAGAGGTAATTAGGGTCGATATATATATATATATATATATATATATATATATATATATATATATATATATATATATATATATATATATAGCTCATACGAAACTATGTAAAGAGAAAAGAGAAAAAAAAAATTGATCCCATACACTTTTATATATTAGGAGATGATCTGGATAAACTACAATAGGCCCACAAAGGGTTAAAGCCCAGAATATGCCCAAAAACATACAGGCCCTATGAAATGCGTGATGTCTCCATCGCGCATAAAAACCCGAAGGCGCAATGACCTCATTGCGCCAAACCGCCTTATATGACTTAAGAGCTAAGGAAGGATCCTATAAAACTAAGATCACCACGCTACAAGTCAATACACGAAAGACAGCTCCAACTTGCCACCACCCTAAGAAGGCAGCCCAACATATAGGTGCATAGCCAGAAAGGCACTAGCTGAGATAGATAAGTTTGCAGCCAATCAGAAGGCATACCGCCTACCGAAGGCGGCATAAGAGTTGCTATATAAACAAAGGATACACACCCAAGTATGATGATCTAATTCTAATAAGAATATAACATAAGCCTAGCATTGATACTAATTTGAGCGTCGAAGTATGATTGCAGGTACCCCCCAGTCAAACCCACTGCGCCAAGAAAGCTCAACATCCATTAACTATATAGCAGACAACATCAGCCCACAAAGTACTCCATCCAACTCAAAGTCTTCAGTCTTCAATTATGTGTGATTAGGTAGGCCCAGTCCATATTGGCCTGCCCATATTGTACTGGACTGATCATTGGCACCGTCTGTGGGGACATATCATTAAATCCTACTTTATCACAAATCAAAAAACATGGTTGATACCAGAAGTAAGTCGCAGAATGGCTCCAAGGCAAAGAGCAAAGAAACACCCACCTCGCGAGAAAAATCAGCTTCTTCTGTTGCACCAATCTCTGCATACAATGAAAATCCACCTACCACTCAACACTTGTTAAAACTCATCACCCAGCAAAACAAAAAAATTGTCCAGCAGAATCGAGACTTGGCCCAGTTGAAAAAACTACAAAAGCCCAAAGAAAAAACTCAAGAGAAAGGAAAAGAAAAAGAAAAAAGAAATGGAAAAAGAAACTGTCAAGGATCGCGAAAACTCTGATGAAAGTGAACCAGGACATGAATACTCAAAGAAAGATCCTACTACTTCAGGTCAAAGTAAAAAAGATGAAGAGGAAAAAGAAATACTTGAGAATTCTTAGGGGAACTCAAAAATAGTTTCTCGAGTTTTGCATCCTTTTACTTCCCAGGTCGTGAACATTCCAATTCCTAGGGACGTGAAATTACAACAGAAAAGTATAATGGAAAGGGAGATCCACAAGAACATTTAGAGCAGTTTCAAACCAAAACGATAGCTCAAGACGTTGCAGTAGCATGTAGACTGTTCCTAACAATGTTAAAAGAAATTGCACTCAGATGGTATTCGGCTTTATCGACCAATTCAATTCAAAGTTGGGAGGATCTCGTCAGCCAATTCCTTATACGGTTTGCCACTAGTAAAGCGCAGTACAAACTCACTCATGCCTTAAAAATAGTTATGCAAGGAACGCGCGAAACTTTGCGCAATTACCTCAACAGGTTTTTTAATGAAGCACTCTTGGTGAAAGATTTAGACCCTCAAGTCTCTTTACATCTCATCATCGAAGGACTGCTGGAAGGCCCGTTCTCTATGTCGTTGGCCAAACATCGTCCATGAACTATATAGAGGACCTTAGAGTGCGATCAAAAAAATTTATTAATTTGGAAGATTATAAGCGTTCTCGGGACATTCCTGGGATAAAAACCAGAAATTGATAATTTTGAAAAAGATTTTCAAAGACGGTTTCGAGAAAAAAAAAGTGGAAAAAAAAAGTTTGAAAATTATACTCCTTTGAATACATCGCGAAGGAGAATTCTTAAAGAAGTATTTCAAGCTGGTTATGTTCGTGTTTCGAAACCTCCACCACTAAAAAAGAATGGAAGACGTGATGAAACTAAGTTTTGTGAATTTCATGATGATATTGGTCACACTACAGACGAGTGCTTCGATTTAAAAAATACTATTGAAATACTTATTAGAGCAGGTAAACTTCAAGAATTTATTTCTTCTTGCAAAGATTATAAGGCGCAAATGAGGAGGGATAGAAGCCCTGATAATGGTAGGAACCCTGAAAGATGACGGAATCAGGAGAAAAGCAGTTATGATTGGCCTTGAGGTAAATTGGAAAGGAATGCGCACTATGAGCACACTGGTAGACAAGAGGGAGCAGCAGCACGTGATAGACAACATGAACAACAGACGATGCACCAGAGACCTCCGCAACTGCCCAATAATGCTGCCGGAGTGTTGGCCACCATTGCTGGAGGAACAGCTGGGGGAGGAGACACCAGCTCACAACGCAAGCGACGTCTAAAAGCTGTCATGACAGTTAATAATCATGGGCAACCTTCTATGTCTCGTCCCAATTGTCAATCAATTAATTTTGACGATGATGATTACGGTGATATCATTCTTGACCATAATGGTCCATTGGTAATTTCAGCTTGCATGGCAAATCTCCAGGTATAACGCATTTTGATTGATAGTGGTAGTTCTGCTGATATAATTTTTTGGGATGCCTTTCGCACAATGAATATGCCAGAAAAATATTTAATCCCTGGATGTACAGACTTGCTTGGTTTTTCTGGCGAATGCGTACAACCTAAAGGTATCATTGAAATATTGGTAACTTTTGGGACTATGTCTCTTGGACGAACCATTAAGGGGTGTAATTCTGGGGTGTCCAACCATTGGCGCTTTGGGCACAATCATATCCATGCCGCATCTTTTAATGAAGTTCATAGATCCTACTAGTACTATCATTTCCATTAGAGGTGACCAGAGGGCAGTGCGTAGTTGTTATAATACCAGTTTAAAGGTGAACAATAAATCTGCCACTCATCAAGATACTAAAGGCAAAACTTCTATCAATATGATAGATTTAGACATGCACGAGGATTTGCGCAATGTGCGGCCACAACCTGATGGTGAGTTAGAAGATCTTCAACTGGCCCACTCCCGGGGAACGTTACCAAAATTGGTCGACACATGCAGGAGTGGGACAAAATTTATTGATAGCAGTATTGTTAAAAAACAAAGATTTATTCGCTTGAACAGTTGCTGACATTCCAGGGGTAGATCCAGATGTAATTTTCCACCACCTTACTATTAATCCGCAAGCAAAACCAATTGCGCATAAGTAACGCAAAATCTCTCCTGAAAAATAGAAGGTGGTTGATGATGAGGTGACGAAGTTGCTAGACGCTGGGGTCATTAGAGAAATCATGTATTCTACGTGGCTTTCAAATGTCGTTTTGGTCACGAAAGCCAATGGCGAATGTGCACGAATTATACAGATCTTAATAAGCACTGTCCAAAGGACTTTTACCCTCTTCCAACTGTTGACAAGTTAGTTGATAATTCAGCGGGATATCAGATTCTTTCTTTTATGGATGCTTATTCAGGGTATAACCAAATTCCAATGTTCAAACACGATGAAGAAGCCAATGCTTTTATTACAGAAAAGGCCATGTATTGTTACAACATGATGCCTTTTGGTCTTAAAAACCCTGGCGCAACATATCAGCGTATGATGAATAAAGTATTCAGTTAACAAATTGGTCAAATGTTGGAGGTTTATATTGATGATATGATTGTTAAGACTACAACAATCTCACAACATCCACATGATTTAGAGAAGATGTTTCAGCAATTGCGCAAATATAAGCTACGACTTAATCCAGCAAAATGCGCATTTGGAGTCCCAGCTGGAAAATTCTTGGGATTCATGTTAACACACTGGGGAATAGAGGAAAATCCTGACAAATGTAGAGCAATTCTTGACATGACCAGTGCGCAGAATATCAAAGAGTCCCAACAATTGACTGGACGAATAACAGCTCTGACTAGATTCTTGTCTGCTTCGGCACAAAAATCTTTACCCATGTTTAAACTATTGCGTAAGAAAACCACTTTTGATTGGACACCAGAATGCGAAGAAGGATTTATCGCGATAAAGAAGCACTTGGCTAATCCTCCAGTCTTGGTAAGGCCACAACCTGATGAACCATTAGTGCTTTATCTTTCTATTAGCCATAAGGCCATCAACGCGGTATTATTGCGCAAAGACGCCAATGGTCAACAACCAATTTATTTCATCAGTAAAGCCCTTCAAGGACCGGAATTGCACTACCAATAGATTGAGAAGGTCGCATTTGCACTCATCGTAACATCTCGTAGGTTGCATCATTATTTCCAAGGACACTCGATTAAAGTCAGAATTAACCAACCCCTTAGACAGATCTTACGTCAACCTGATCTTGCAAAATGAATGATCACTTGGTCTATTGAATTATCAGAATATGACATCATTTATGAATCGCGTCAAGCGATCAAAGCTTAAGTGTTAGCTGATTTCCTTGTTGAAATGACGCATTCAAAAGTCGCACAATCGGAAGGTGACTTGAGTTATTGTTGATGGATCTTCTAATCTTAAAGGAAGTGGTACTGGAGTTATTGTTGAAAGTCCTCAAGGCATCACTGTGGAACACTCTATCCAATTTGGCTTTAAGGCTTCTAATAATCAAGCAGAATATGAGGCAGTCTTAGCAGGATTGGCAATGGCAAAGGACCTAGCGCAACAACCTAAAATGCATTTGAATTTGATTCAAATCAATTTGTATTCTTTCTCACTTCTCACACATGAATGCATGCTTCTAGCATCATTATTACAGTGTTCCACGTGTGTGAGACTTGTATGCATGAGTTTATGTTCTTAAATGCAAACTAGAGAGATATAGCTCAATAAACTCAACTTCATACAACCTAAGACTCTAAAAGTACATGACACTTAATTAAAATACAAGTCTTCAATTACCTTCAAGTGTCTTCATCCTTTGAGTCTTCTAGGTCCTTTCTTCACTTTTACATGTTGCCTGGGTCTTCTACTATCATTTGGGACTTGTTGCACTTCCATCTAACTTGTGCATTCATGTTGAGCTTATTAGTGCTTTGTAATATCAAAACTTCAAATATATAGGCTTAGAAACCTATGGTTCAACAACGGCTACAGACATTAGCTGCTCAGAGCATTACTACTCCCCTTTATGACCAATGACCAGAGGATAAACACCTACTTGCCACTGCATCTACAAAGGTTTAGCCTAACTATAAATATCCCGCTCAGGGAATAGCCCGTGGAAACTACTATTGTCCACTAATAGGAATGAATACTGTCATACCAAGGCGGCATAATGAAGATGTTTATCTGCTATATACAGAGGCATTAAGCCTATATATGATCATCTTCCCATCAATAACTTGAATACCTTGAATACATATTGACTTGAGCGTCAAAGTAACTTACAGGTATCTCCCCTAGTCTTCTCCAACCATTCTAAACATTTGTTCCAGTCTAAGCATCTCGCTAGTGAACCAAACATCTCGCGAATAGATACCAACCCAAGCCTAGACTCAGACATTATAGGCTTAACCGTGTATGATGATCTAGCCCAATCATTATTGGACTGATTAGAATCCTTGTCACTATACATCACCAGTTACCCACCAAAACCATGATAATTGTATGGATATTATTTTTCTCATATTACATGATAGAGAAATCTTCTCATGCACACACAAAGTACAATGTGGGTCCCACTAAATAGAGAAGAGAGCAAAACACAAAGTGGGACCCATATTACACTTTGTGTGTGCATGAAAGGATTTCTCTCTCATGTAACATGAGAAAAATAATACCTTATTTGTATATACTCAAATGTATATCGATAATAAATAGAAACCTTAGGTTATTACACAATGGGATCACATGTCTAACCTTGGCCTGCCACCTCTGATGATGTTGAGTTCTCAAGAGCTCACCCACATATTGCATCCCAAGAGATGAACCAACGACAAACTAACATGCAAAATCTACCTTTGGGACAGTCATTCTCTTTGGTGACATTCTCAACATTTTGGAAAGGGGGAATAGATCACATAATATTTCATCAGAATAAAAAGTAAAATTTGTAAATAGAATTTTAAAATAAAGGTATAATTGAAAAAAAATAGATTTCTAAAAAAGTTGACATAAATATATAAAGGGAAAAATATTTCTCTTGTCACAGGAGATAAAGTAATCTCTTGCAACCCTAAAACTAGGTCTTTTTTAGGGTTCAGAGAATTAATGAAGGGTGTTTTGATAATTTTATTTGTTTTTTATTACATGAATTTTATCAAAACATCATTCATTAATTTCCCTAACCCTCAAAACGACACAGTTTTAGGGTTGTAGGAGATAATTTTAACTCATGTGAGAGGATAAACAATAAACTTATATATATATATTGAAGATATTTCAATCGGTTCATTGTTTCGCACTTAGTTCGATTCGGGGCAGGTCTCGATATTAAGATCTTAAATCCCTCCAAAAGATGGTAATAGGGAGGATCGAATGCATGCTCTCACCCCCACCTGCTCAGTTTTCTAGCGCCAACTGAGCTACCATCATTTGATAATAATGTTATATATAAAAAGAGATATCATCTTCTCATGTAGTAGGAGAGAGTGGCATCTCCGGTTGTAAGCTCAATGTTCTGGCGACCCCATATTTTTTATAAAAAAAAAAACATAACACGTATCTCAAAGAGTCAACAATTTTTTTTTCCTCTCCTACTTCAACAGAAGTGATATCCCAAATAAAAAAGCTTCTTATTTAATTCAATATAGAAAAATTCTACATATAATAAGAGTTTTTATAAAAAAAAATTTGGCTAAATTAATCATTTTAAAGAAAATTAAGGAAAATAGAAGCTAAATAAAACCAACCCAACACACCCTCCATCAACTATTTCTTCGTTAGATAGTTTTTTTTTTCAAAGAACTTATTTTGTGTTGAGGTAAAACCAATTGAATGTTGAAATTTTTGATGTTTATGCAAATGAATCATTGAATAAAAATTCTGATTAAGCTTATTTCCTATGAACTAAATATTGTACTCAAATACATTAAGGGGTATATTGGATTGGAATTTCAAAAGATTTTATTTGATTATATCTGGACAAAAAAATTCATTGATATTCAATTAGGATTTTAAAGGATTGAAAAAAAGTCATGTGGTATTCGATTAGGATTTTAAAAGATTATTATAGATTACGTCCAAATATATTGGTGAATAATCAGGATTTTAAACAAAGGAAAAACAATCTTATGATATTAAAAAATCTAACGATTTTAATGGATTTTCTATTGATGTGGATTTCATGAGACTTTTTAGTGAGAAATATAAATAGGATGCCCCTCCCACAATCTCACCCTATCCCCTAGAATTTCTTGAGATTTCTCTATTGCAGTGTCTTCTTTTTCTTTTGGCGAGTTGACTCGCTCGAAACCTGGTTTCGCCGTGGGAGCTTCGCCAAAGCTCAAAAACAGCAGATTTTTGTGCGATTTTTATCACAAAACAACACAGAAACAATAAACCAACAAGATTCTAATATAATTCATATTTTGACCGCATATTTTTGAGAGATTTTGGAAGTTTAAAAAATAATTTTTCAAACTATAAGCTGCGATTTTTCTTGGCACAAAAAGTGTGATTTTTATATTAAAAGCAACATAAAATAGTGGAAAAACAACAAGGAAACTAAAACCCTCAAACCGATTTTCGTTTGACATCAATTAAACAATATCAATTTAAAGAAAGTAACAATACCTTCATGAACGAAATTCCTTCGCTATAGGAAACAATTTCAAACAATTTTTGTGTCAATAGATAACTAAAAACTTGTTTTTCAAAAGCCCAAAAGCAATTTAAGATTTCAATGTATCGATTGAAAATAATTTGAGAAATTTTCTAAGGTTTCATTTAATAACACCCAGAAATTCAGATTCAAAATTTTCTTAGAATACTCAACGAAAACATGTATATAATATATGGTTAGAAAACTCTCATCACGTAGACCAAAAATCCCAAGGTTTCTAAGATCAATTGCAAAAAAATTCAAACGAAATTTTATCATGAACTTTAGGTTCGATATGTAAATTTAGAATTATTTTAATAAATAAAAAAATTTGGTCTTATAATCATATCGACATAGTTTTTTTTACCAATTAAAGAAGATAATTTTTAACCCATTGGTTAAACCAAGAGCAAAACAAGAAAATGCTAACGTGTGGAGGACTAATATAGCTTTAGATATGTGGAGAGCTATTGCTTAGTAATTTTGAATGTTTGTTAAAAATTATATTATATTTCACTGATTGAGAAAATTATATTAGGTTTTATTTTTTTAATAATATCATTGCATTTCTTTATTATTTTTTTATTGACTCTTGTAATTTTGAGTGTTTGTTAAAAATTAATATGATTTTTTAAAATTGTATAAATTCATATTGTCTTTTCAAATCTTATAAATCCTATTAAAATATTTTAAAATCCAATCTTATGAAATTTTGATTATAAAAAAAGTTTTTTTTTTAAAAAAAATCTTTAAAGTCCATCCAATTCTGAATAGTCTTTTAAAATCTATAAGATTTTTAATTTTAAAAAAATCTTTTAAAATCATAATCCAATACATCTCCTAAAATGGTTAAAGTGCCAAAGATTGTACTCACGGATGGAGTACTGAATTTTGTTACTTTAAAAATACATTTTTAATTACAAATAATTTAATATATATATATATATATATATATATAGGTAAAATTATTTTTGCAACCGCTTTCGTACAACAACGATAGATGTATGATTATGATTCTTCACAATTAGTGCTTTTATCCTTTGTATGGTTATGATTCCTCGCATTTAATGCTTTCAAGTATATATATGGCAAGTAATTGATTGTTGCACGTACAACAGCTGTAGAAATGTAAACCCCATATATATATATATAGGGTTCATCTGCAGTTATTGCAAATAAGTTATCTGTAGTAAGCCCAATGCGACGTCGTTTTGGGACAGAAAACATGATATTTTTGCAATTTTAATTTATTTCAGGGTTATTATAGTCTTTATAATTTTTTAAATTTTTAATCCCAAAACGAAGTCGTTTTAAAAGTAAATGCAGATAACTTATCTGCATTAACTGCAAAAATATTTTTCTAATATATATATATATATATATATATATCAACATCAACATCACCTTTATTCCAAATTAATTGAGGTCGGTGGTAGATGAACCCACATGAAAGGTACAAAACGGTTGTAAAAAAAACAGTAATGATATATATGTATATATATGTATATATATATATATATATATATATATATATATATATATATATATATATATATATAAAGGGGAAAGATATACTTACCACAAAAAAAGTTTACAACCTTTACAACCAACCTAATCACCGTTGATTTCTGTCAATCTAACGGCTATAATTTATGGAAAATTATTGGGTTGCATTTATTAATTAATTATTATTCTCAATAAATTAGAACCGTTAGATTGACGGAAATCAACAGTGATTAAGTTGGTTGTAAAAGTTGTAAACTTTTTTGGTGGTAAGTATATCTTGTCCCATAAATAACAGTAAAAAAGAAAGAGAAAAGAAGAAGTGGGGGAAATGAAGGGGAAAAGAACTAAAAAGGGACTATCTGGAACATAGGAATAACAATGGGTCTAACCCTCCACCATACTTATAGCTTTTCTCCATTCCGTTCTAAGACATACCGTCCGCCAATCTATATCCCACTCCATTAAATCTTGCTATATATATATATATATGTGTGGAAAAATGTTTGTCATTTTAAATGATATAAAGTTATGTCATTTTAAGAAAGAGATACAAACAAAATAAAAAAAATTTATTTTAAATTTAAATTAAAAAAAACCACCAACTTGTTGGGCTTCCTCTTTCAATGCTAAGCCCAAGCCCATTTGAGGGGTTTCCTAAAAACCCTAACCCTAATTTCCACCTCCTCTATATATACTCATTAGTTGTGGGTGGAGGCTAGATCAGATTTGAGAGGACAAATTTGAGAGAATTATTTGATTGTTTGAGCAAAAGCTTTATGCTTTGCATTTGAGAGATCTCTAGAGAGAGTTTGAGTGAAACATCTCTAGGGTAGTTTGATTATCACCATTGTTGGAGAGGTTGAGTTAACCACCACATTGGTGTATTTGATTCGTTGTAACCATTATTTTCATAGTGGATTTCTGATCTGGACTAGGTCCCGTGGGTTTTTACTTCTTCATAGGAGAAGGTTTTCCCACGTTAAATCTGGTTGTGTTCTTCTTCTCTCTCTCCTGTTTTCGTTTTGATTTTCCGCTGCGCTACCCGACCTGGTGAAGTTCAGGCCGAGGTATTGCCGAGATCCGAGATTAGGATCTTGTTGATTGACTTCCGCACTAAGGCTGCTTAGCCGAGCTTGAGGGAACCGAGTTTTCCCAACAGTGGTATCAGAGCCCGAGTTCAACGGGTTCTGAAGGAGACGAGATGGAGACCAGTGGCATAACTCATGATGGAGATATGTTCAAGTTGACCGCTGACAACTTCACTTATTGGAGACCGATGATGGAAGATCATCTCTACTGTAAAGATTTGCATGAGCCCATTATCCTTGATGAGAGACCGGCAGGCAAGACAGATAAGGAGTGGGAGATCCTGAGTCGGAAGGCGGTAGCCACGATCAGGAAATATATTGATAAAAGCCTCTTTGATCAAGTGTCTGAATTCACGAACGCGTATGAGTTGTGGACGAAGCTGGAGTCCATGATTCAGAAGAAAACTCCCAGGAACAAAGCACACCTGGTTTGCCGACTTGTTAAGCTTGAATACAAGGACGGCATGAGCATGATTGAACACCTGAACACCTACAAAGGTATTGTGAATCAGCTGTCAAAGGCTGATATGAAAATTGATGAAGAATTGCAGGCATTGCTGCTGTTGAGCTCGCTGCCAGAAAGATGGGATACTCTGGTGGTGACCCTGAATAACTCGACTCCAGATGGAAAATTGAAGATGGATGTCGTGACAGACAGCCTCCTGGGCGAAGAATCCAGGAGAAGAGAACAAGGTACTTTGAGTACATCTGAGGCCAACGTTGCTGAGAACAAAGGGAAATCCGACTCCCGCGGTAGAAGCAGAAGCCGAGGTAGCGGTCGTGACAGACGAGAAAAGTCCAGAGGTCGGTCAAAGCCGAAATATGAGTTGAAGTGCTTTTACAGTGGAAAGACAGGCCATAAGAAGCCAGACTGCTGGACCCTACAGAATGATGAGAAGAACAGCTCTGTGAAGCCGGATCAGATTATTCCCAAGAAGAGGGAAGACAAGAGCACCACTGCGGTGGCTGCCAACCCGAATGCCGAGATATTCCTCCTTGGTGAGGATAATTATTTGAATGTTGCATATGATGATTGCACCTGGATTGTTGACTCTGGTGCCTCCTTCCACGTTACTCCACACAAAGGTTTCTTCTCCTCTTATCGAGGTGGTGATTTTGGAGTCGTGAAGATGGGAAATCAGGTGACCAGCAAGGTTGTTGGTGTCGGTGATGTAACTCTGACCACAAATGTCGGATGCCGACTTGTGTTGAAAGATGTAAGGCATGTTCCTGACATGCGTTTGAACCTAATCTCGGTAGGCAAACTTGATGATGTCGGGTTAGTGAACTACTTCGGTAGTGTGAGATGGAAGCTGGCCAAGGGAAACTTGGTCGTGGCCCGAGGTAAGAAGGAAGGCTCCTTGTACGTGATGCAAGGAAAAATCAATGGCGGAGAAGCCAATTCTGTTCGAGATGAACCTAGCTTGGAGCTATGGCACAAGCGCCTCGGCCACATGAGCGAGAAAGGGCTACAGATCCTGAACAAGAAAGGATTATTGACCGGGTTGAAAGGCCAAGCGTTGGAGAGTTGCACGCACTGCCTAGCTGGAAAACAGCACCGGGTTTCCTTTGCGAGACCGGATCGACCAAGAAGACGAAGGAATATTCTTGACCTCGTCCATACTGATGTTTGCTCCATGTCGGAGAAATCTCTTGGAGGAGCTCAGTATTTTGTTTCATTTATTGATGACCATTCCCGCAAAGTGTGGGTATATTTGTTGAAGACTAAAGACCAGGTACTCCAATCCTTTAAAGAATTCCATGCTATGGTTGAAAGGGAGACTGGCAAGAAATTGAAGGTGGTCCGATCTGATAATGGTGGTGAGTATTGCGGCCCATTTGATGCATACTGCAGAGCGGCCGGGATTCGACTTGAGAAGACGCCCCCCAAGACACCTCAGCTGAATGGACTGGCTGAGAGGATGAACATAACAATTGAAGAGAAGGTATGAAGCATGATATCCAATGCCGGGTTACCAAAATCATTCTGGGGAGAAGCCGTCAAAACTGTTGTTGACTTGATCAACCTCTCACCATCACGACCACTTGAAGGAGAAATTCCAGAAGAAGTCTGGACAGGTCGGAAAGCGGCCTATAATCAACTGAAAGTGTTTGGATGCCGAGCTTTCGTGCATATCCCTAAAGATGAAAGGGCCAAACTTGATGCAAAGACCAAAGAATGCATTTATCTTGGTTCGCCGAGATGTGAGTTCGGTTTCCGACTTTGGGATCCAATCAATAAGAAGATCGTGAGAAGCCGAGATGTGATCTTTCATGAGCATGAGAACATTCATGACATCTCGAAGCCCAAAGTCCGGGTTACTGTCAGACGTGAAGAACCCATCCCTCCTATCCGAGCTGAAGCAGGGGGAGAAAATCAAGAAAATGATGATCAGCAACAAGCTGAAGATGACCAAGACATTGAGGTCCGAGTTGATGATGAGATCCAGGATGAGAATGATGAACCGGGTTCTCAAGCTGAAGAACAGCCGAGATATCCAACTCGAGAAAGAAGACCCTCTACGAGATACCCATCTGATGAATACACTGTTGTTGCTGAAGACGGTGAGCCTCAGAGTTATGATGAGGTTATGATGAGCTCAGAGAAAGAAGAATGGGAAAAGGCAATGCAAGACGAGATGAAGTCTCTGCACGAGAATCAAACTTATGAGCTGACTGAGTTGCCAAAAGGAAGACGAGCTCTGAAAAACAAATGGGTCTACAAGATTAAGAATGAAGAGAACGGGCAAAAGCCGAGATACAAAGCCCGGATTGTAGTGAAAGGCTGCAATCAGAAGAAAGGAGTAGACTTTGAGGATATTTTTTCTCCTATGGTGAAAATGACCTCGGTCCGAACCGTATTAGCCATGGCGGCTTCAATGGACCTCGAGGTAGAACAAATAGACGTGAAGACGGCATTTCTTCACGGTGATTTAGAAGAAGAGATATATATGGAGCAACCAGAAGGGTTCCAAGCTCCAGACCAAGAAGACATGGTATGTCGGTTGAAGAAGAGTCTCTATGGCTTGAAGCAAGCACCTCGGCAGTGGTACAAGAAATTTGAATCATTCATGACTGATCATAAGTTTGAAAAGATAGATGTCGACCACTGCGTATTTGTGAAGAGGTATGAGGCCAGAGATTTTCTGATTTTGTTGTTATATGTTGACGACATGCTTATTGTAGGGAAAGATAAATCGAGGATAGCCGCCCTGAAAAAGGCGTTGAGCTCGTCCTTCGCAATGAAGGACCTCGGCCCTGCAAAGCAGATTCTCGGAATAAAGATTATCCGAGATAGATAGAAGAAGCTACTGTGGCTGAGTCAAGAGAAATATATTGAGAAGATTTTGAAGAGATTCAGCATGGACAAAGCCAAAACAGTGAGCACTCCCCTAGCCGGACACATAAAGCTGAACCAAAAGCAATGCCCGAGATCTGATGAAGACAAAGATGAGATGATGAAGGTCCCTTACCAATCCGCCGTCAGAAGCTTGATGTATGCAATGGTTTGCACTAGACCTGACTTGGCGTATGCTGTAGGAATGGTAAGCCGGTATTTGTCAAACCCCGGCAAAGAGCACTGGGAAGCAGTGAAGTGGATCTTCAAGTACCTACGAGGTACGACTGACTTATGTCTCCGTTTTGGAGAA
Organism: Gastrolobium bilobum; assembly: GCF_033153095.1. Classification (NCBI taxonomy): domain Eukaryota; kingdom Viridiplantae; phylum Streptophyta; class Magnoliopsida; order Fabales; family Fabaceae; genus Gastrolobium; species Gastrolobium bilobum. Next base: position 78,678 of record NW_026895107.1, on the reverse strand, counting down.
GGCAAAGCCGAGTTGCAAGGCTACTCAGATTCTGATTTAGGGGGAGACGCCGACTCGAGGAAGTCGACTACAAGATATTTGATGAGATTTGCCGGAGGAGCTGTCTCTTGGCAATCAAGACTTCAGAAATGTGTTGCACTATCGACAACTGAGGCTGAGTACATTGTCGCTACTGAGGCAAGCAAAGAGATGCTGTGGATGAAGAAGTTCCTCATAGAACTCGGCCATGATCAAGACAAGTACGAGCTGAGTTGTGACAATCAAAGCGCAATCCATCTTGTAAAGAATTCTACCTATCACTCCCGCACAAAACATATTGATGTGAGGTATCACTGGATCCGGGATGTGGTGGAAGGTGGAGAGCTCGAACTCGTCAAGGTGCACACTGACCAAAATTGGTCCGACATGATGACAAAGCCGGTTCCAGCAAGAAAATTTGAAGACTGCTGTGAAGGAGCCGGGTTGATGCTGAAGCCGGCGCATTGAAGTCGGAGGGGGAGATTTGTTGGACTTCCTCCTTCAATGCTAAGCCCAAGCCCATTTGAGGGGTTTCCTAAAAACCCTAACCCTAATTTCCACCTCCTCTATATATACTCATTAGTTGTGGGTGGAGGCTAGGTCAGATTTGAGAGAACAAATTTGAGAGAATTATTTGATTGTTTGAGCAAAAGCTTTATGCTTTGCATTTGAGAGATCTCTAGAGAGAGTTTGAGTGAAACATCTCTAGGGTAGTTTGATTATCACCATTGTTTGAGAGGTTGAGTTAACCACCACATTGGTGTATTTGATTCGTTGTAACCATTATTTTCATAGTGGATTTCTGATCTGGACTAGGTCCCGTGGGTTTTTACTTCTTCATAGGAGAAGGTTTTCCCACGTTAAATCTGGTTGTGTTCTTCTTCTCTCTCTCCTGTTTTCGTTTTGATTTTCCGTTGCGCTACCCGACCTGGTGAAGTTCAGGCCGAGGTATTGCCGAGATCCGAGATCAGGATCTTGTTGATTGACTTCCGCACTAAGGCTGCTTAGCCGAGCTTGAGGGAACCGAGTTTTCCCAACACAACTTTCTCCCCAATGATTTTTATTCCTTGTGTCTATCTTTCTCCTAAAGTGATATAACTTACATCTAGGGGTCTAAATAGGCCAGGCTAGCCCGGCCCGGCCTACATTGAGCTCGGCCCAGGCCCGACCTTTCAGAAAAGTAGAGTAGGCTTAGTCTTATAAAAAGGTTTTTTTTAACAAATAGGCCATAAGCCAATTTTGTCAAGCCCGGCCTACAATCTTGTAGGCTGGCCTATTTAATTTATTAAAATAAATTAAAATCGATGTTTTGAATGAAGTTTGCTCCTCGTAAAATTGAATATGATGAATGTTGGTTCGATTCTTGTAGGTATTAATAAATCACACGTAACATCCACTCCTAAACTTTGTCGAGATATATATGGGAAAAATATTTGTCATTTTAAATGACATAAAGTTATGTCATTTTAAGAGAGAGATAGACACAAAATAATTTTTTTATTTAAAATTTAAATTAAGAAAAACCACCCACTGTCTCTCTCACATGATTTCCATTTTTGTGTCTAACTTTCCTAAAATGACATAACTTATATACTTTAAAATGATAAACACCAAACCTTATATATATGGGATAGGATATTGTGACACCCAAGTTATGTTACACCCATGTGACACCCAGTCAATCTCACCGTTAGATCGCTTATGTTGATCCAACGGTTATATTTATTTCCATCTTTGTATGGTCATGATTTCCCAAATTTAAAGTGAAAGCATTAAATATGGGAAATCATAACCATACAAAGGTAGAAATAAATATAAAATATTAAATTTGGGAAATCATGACCATACAAAGATGGAAATATATATAACCGTTGGATCAACATAAGCGATCTAACGGTGAGATTGACTGGGTGTCACATGGGTGTAACATAACTTGGGTGTCACAATATCCTATCCCTATATATATATTATCAAAAAAATATTTCTGTAATCACTACAGATAAATTATCTGCATTTACTCCTAAAACAACGTCGTTTTGGGATTGAAATGTTAAAAAATTATAATTATAAGTGTAAAGAACCAATTCAACCCAAAAGCTTAAACTGTTGGGTGATGCTACATTAATGGTTTTATATATTTCAACACGCATCCTCACACGAGAGCTCACTGGCTTGAAGGGTGGACAATGCACAAGCCCACCTACCTGTGCGAAGAAAGAAATTCCACTAGAAAGAAAGTGGGGAGCGGTGATGATCGAACCCGGTACATCGAGGTTCTGAAGCCATGTAAAGAACCTTGGGATACACCACCCCGAAAGCTAGCTCAAGGGGTGGGAGTGCTCAAGACCTTATAAACTCCACATTAGTTGCACATACAACCAATGTGAGACTATATATTTCAACAAGATTATAATAATCCTGAAATAAATTAAAATTACAAAAATACTATATTTTTTGCTCCAAAATGCAGTAATCAGATAAGGAAACTCATATTTTATTTAAAAAAACGATTATTGTGCGTTACTGACTTAAACTAAACAAATCGAGGACCGAGAGATTTGAGGGAAAAACAAAACAATACCAGTCGATCAAAACTGTAGAATTAATATTACAAAAAAAAAAAAAAAACTGTAGAATTAAATAAAAAGGGTTGGTTGAGTGTTGGAGACTGAAAACCAAAGAAAGATGTGGCGCACAGTAGACAGCACCCACCTCACCCTCAAAACCTTGCGCCTTCGTTCCTTCATCTTCTCTTCTTCTTCTTCTTCTTCTTCTTCCTCTTTTTCAGTTTCAAACACAAACATTTGTTATTCTTCATCTTTGAGTTTGAGTTTGAGAACAATCATCACTTACTCACACTCTTTTCTTCCCATTCCCTCAACAACCCATGTTTCCTTCACTGTTCCCCCCCACCATTTTGTGTCCAATTTTGGTTCCTGCGTCACGCGCTGCGTTTCTTCACTTCCCAATCCCACCCTAGACTGGAACGACGCCGTTTCATGCTCGGAGGTTAATGCTGAGGTCAATGATGGAACCCTCGACCAAGATACAAAGCCTTCCATTCCTGTTAGAGCCTTCTTCTTCTCTACAAGGTATCTGTTTTTGTTTATTTTAATTTCAATAAACAAGAAAAATTCGTAACATTTCTTGAAAGTTCGTTTTTGAATTATTCTTTATTATATTATCATTATTATTTTTGTAAAACAATTTTTTAGGACAAGAAAAATTAAAAAGAAAAAATGTATATTTTTAAGAAAACAAAATAATTATATGGATCCTATTGGATTAAAAGAAACACTTGAATAAAAAAGAATAACTTGGATCCTATTGAATTGTGGATATACTTAAATCATATTGCTCCTAATACATTATACCATGTTTTCGTCTTATTCACATAAACGTTCTTATGTAATTTAGTGAATGGTGATAGCTATGAAGCCTTGATTAGTGGTTTAGGTTCCTTCAAAAGGTTACCATTGAAGACTATGCATCAATGGGCTTATATTTTCCCATTGCTAGAATAATTTGTCACACTATCATCAATTTGTGAATATAATTATGAATTGTGCAATATAGAGTAACTGCATGTCGAAGCGTTGTGGGCTTGTAAGTTGGCATTAATTTTAAATTTGGAAAATGTGCCTTCAGTGTTCCAAAACTGTGCTCATTGATTATTCTCATTGAACTATGCTAGTAGTTAAGTAACTCCTCAGGATTTTGGGATTGTGAACCACAAAAGGTGTGATATTCTAATGCTGTTGTCATAGGAAAGCAATTACATTTTGGAGAAATGGACAGACAACATAGAATGTTTCTTCTTTGAGTACTTTAGGGAAATTCAGGAAGTGATAGGGTAAAATAATGCAGAATTTTTGGAATTTGATAATTAAATGTTGCTATCTACTTGATGGCTTGCTGCTTCAGATATATATATATATATATATATATATATATATATATATATTGTTTTTTAGATATCTCAGTTTCATTTCTTTGGATGTAGTGTTGATTTGAAAAGCTTGATGGAACAGAACAAACTGAACTTTGTCCCACCATCGTCACGAATGACTAATTATGTTGTTCTCAAGTTTGGCGATGTTTGCGATTCCAAGGTATATCTCTCATGGGTAATGTTCTTGTTTTTTTTCCCTCACTATTTACCCATGTTCTACCCTGTTTTCCTCACTTTATAACTTTTAATTGTTGGAAATATGCTATTTATGAAGTTGCAGATTCTATAAGGCATGGAATTCATTATATTCACACATTGTGTTCATTATATGTCTTTAATCTTTATCCTAAGTGCAACATCAAGAAAAGGTGTAAAAGGAACAATTGATAATAGTATCTTGAGAGTTGACACTCGTAAGTGCATATCAATCTGCATGTTTTGTTTTATTTTATCTGGAGGAAAGAGATATAATGGAGAAGTTTTGCAATCTTAAATAATTATTGGGTAACTATCATTTCTTTTTTCTTGTCTTTATTGGTTAACATTTTGCATATCAAAAAATGCCATGAGACCAAACTCATGCGCGAGGGATATAATTTAGATTTAGATGGACTACCTATAGAATGAGGTTTAGAAAATGTTGAAGTTGGAGAAATCATTTTTGTTCTTACATATTGCTGTAACGTGTGTGAATCCTGATAATATAAACATCTTTACATTGTACTGGATCAAATCTACTTCTCTGCGTGTAGCCTTGGACATATTGTACCATGTGCATGCTTTTTATGGGTGGGGGTATTTAAGTCGTGCAACATAAAGGACTGAAGGAAGGAGAAAACATATAGGCAGAGTTTTCATGCTGGGGTTGAAAATTATGGATAACATTTGCAAGATTCTTTGTCTGGTATTGGCTTGTTATGAAATGTGGATTTTGGTAGCTTAAGCCACAACAGTTTTTTGAGGTTTTGTATCATGTTAATTAGCAAGGAGTACGAATTTTAAGTTGTTAAATTGCCTGAATCTTCATCCTCTCCCTTTCTTTTGTTGGTGTTTCATTCACGTGGTCTATTATGTATGTGAAAAGTTTTCATGCACTGGATGATTAAGTGTATTCTGTGGCTTCAACTGTTATGGAATTATTTTTAATCATAAGACCGATGACAGTATCTGAAAACTGTTTTGTTTCAGGGTCTTGGTACATGTTTCTTGAATGGAAGAAATGGCTGTTACATGGTTGTTTTTCAATATGGCTCCATTGTATTGTTTAATGTCCATGAGCATGAGGTTGATGGCTATCTGAAAATTGTAAAGAAGCATGCATCTGGTTTGCTTCCTGAAATGAGAAAGGATGGTGAGTTTTTATATCCAATTTGTTTTTAAAATATATTTGATCTATGCTATATTTTGACTGAAAAGTCATGAGTTCGAATCCAGGAAATAACATCTTTGCAATTATGCAAGGTAAGGCTGCGTACAAGGATTATCTCCACCCCACACTCGCTAGTCGGGTTTAACGGGGAGTTTTTTATTTTTTATTTTATTTTTAATGCTATAATTTGGTGTATTTGGTTGGGGACAAAACTCTCATATTTTTAATGAGGTTTCTTCAGCACATAATTTGATTTGGAATAAGATTTGGTCATAGATGAAAATAGCGCCGCAATAGCGCGCAATATCGCTATTGTAGCGGGTAGCGGCCATATGCCGCAACAGAACGCACGCAGCGCTACTATTCAATGTAGCGGCAGTAGCGGTCAACAATTTGCAGTAGCAGATAGCGTGGTTAGCGGGGCAATTGCACGCTACAGTGAGAAAGCAATGGAAAAGGAGGAACGGAGGGTATTATGGTCAAAAACTTTAATTATAAGGGTAAAATAGATTTTTTAATCTGAACCTACTTGGGCTTTATCACTAGGGGAAAGGAAAAAGAAAGTGTTGATAATGAAGGTGGTGGTGATGAGGAAATTGAAGAAGAGGAAGAACAAATTTATAATTTTAGTACTAGTGACAGTGAGGATGGAGAAGACTTCTTAGAAGATGGTGGAGATGATGATTTTGCTTAGTTCCTTTCTTGATTTTGAAATAGACCATTAAAATTCGTATTTGACAATATTTAGATCCTTCCTTATGTTCCTTGATTTTTGTTAATGTAGTTCTTTTCAAGGAATTTATATTATTTCCTTTATATTCTTTGAATCCTTGTTTGGAATGAAAGTGACAATAGAATTAATTATGAATGTATATTTTTAATTTTAATTAATTTTTTTACGGACTTCGCTGTAGCGGTTATACCGCTACCCGCTATACCGCTATAGCATTTTTGAGCTTGGCCGCTATCGGCCGCTACCCGCTATTAATAACTATGGATTTGGTGTTTGGTTTCTATTTGGTGCAAACAATATGGCCTTTCCAGTAGGGTTTCATTAACAGACATTTTAAGGGATATGGAAGCTCTGTTCCATTGATTTTATCTTCTTTATTGATTGTTTTCTGTTTTGTTCTTTTGCTTATGAGGATTCCTTATCCTCCTTTCCCTTTGTAATATTTTCTCATCATAATAATTTCTTCCTTCATCAAAAGAAGAAAAAATATTATTTTGAAATTGGTTGACATGTGATTGTCATGCATGATCAGCTTGCCTTGACTGTTACAATGATGGACACTTCTACACACCAGAAAATTGATGAGTCAGTGCTTCGATAAATTATTACTGATAGCTTTTTCATTGTTGGGACGGAACCTCTCATGTTGGATCTCTGATTTTAGACCCTTCAGGATCCTTTACATCTAAATATTTTCTTTTTATATCTTATTAGTATATTGCTCAAAAAAGTTTGGCATTGACTAGTATTTGTTTTTGGAATGCTAAAGCTCTTAATCGATAATGCTTTGTTTGAACTGTGTTACTTTATGACAATGAACACTTCACAGTGTCTAGAGTCTAGACATATGTTCCTTTTCCCTGATTTGTCATAAAAGCTTGTAGGCTCAGAGCCTATATTTTACATTGTGATGTAGCTTGGAATTTTTGATCTAAGTGATGGAGGACAAGCTGTACTTTTTTTTTCTTTGTAGACGAGTGAACCAAATATTACCATTTGTGCCTGTATTTTTATTTTTAATTTTATTTTGGGGTAGATATGCTATTACCATATTGTTGTAAATACATTTATGAGTAAATACCCTTTTGGGTCCTAAACAAAAAACACAGAATCCATTTTAATCCCTTAGGAAACAAGTACCCATATTAGTCCTTTTTGAGGGACTAATGTGAGTCTTCTTTGAATTTCTGAGGGACCACGATTTCAAAGAACTGGAATTTCAGAGGGACCACAAGTCGATTTTTTTTTCTTAGGGATTAAAATAGATTATGTGTTTTTCGTTGAGGAGCCAAAATGGTATTTACTCTACATTTATTTATTGATTATAATTTAAGCTTCCACGGTCTTAGAATATTTTATAGGTTAACATGCTTTTATACAATTTGATTTTTACTCTGTTTTGAAATTCTAGAGTATGAAGTTAGAGAAAAACCAGCTTTAAGCACATGGATGCAAAGTGGACTAGATTATATAATGTTACAATACTTGAACATTGATGGAATTCGAACTATTGGTAGTGTTCTGGGTCAAAGTATTGCTCTTGATTACTATGGCCGACAGGTATATTCTACATATGGTTGTGATTTTTTGATATTTGGATATACCGTATACTGGTGATATTTCTCGAAGGCAATAGTTAGCCACCTTTTACTTTTAATTTGTAGGTTGATGGAATGGTTGCAGAATTTACAGACATAAACCGTGAGATGGAAGCCACTGGAAAATTCAGAATGCAAAGGAAAAAACTTTTCCAGTTGGTGGGCAAGGCAAATTCAAATCTTGCTGATGTAATTCTAAAGCTTGGACTTTTTGAGAGGTAATAATTCTATTTGTGGAGACAAATAGCATCGGTTAAATTTTAGTGTTTGAATTTCGAAAGAGAAATTGTACTTGCTGTCATGCTCCAGGATAATTGCTCCCCATTGATTGCGCCCCAATAATTACGTTCAATCATTGCGTGATTTCAGAAAATTATTCTGATCTTTTTTATTTGCTTCCTAATCTGTTGTGATTTTATTTTCGATTTTTTATGCTGATTTCTTTCCCTAATTAGTGGTAGCTGATTTACGGGGATTGTACCCTTTCATCTCAGGAAAAAGGCTGACCTGATGTGAAGCCTTTATTGTCTATATATTGTACTAATCCCTTTGATGAAAAGCAAGTTAGAAATTTAAATTATTCTGAAAAATTATCATTCCTTTACCAAAATTCTTTATGGTATCAGAGCCCTCAATCTGAGGGCCTGATTACCCATGGGTCCACTATGATTTGGCACGATGAGGGCTCTCCAAACAACCAGCCCTGATGATGCTTCTGTTGCATCCTAACCGCAACTCAACAAGGACTCGCTTGCATCACCTATTATAACAACTTCAAATGATAGCCCTTCAATGGTGATCACTGGATACTGATTTAATGGGACAAATTATCTCATATAGTCCCAGAGTGTCATAATGTTTACTTGGGGCAAAGGGAAGATGACAACCTAACTAACAACGCACTAAAGCCCCCAAAATGCAATCCAAAATTCCCAGAATGGGAGGTGGAAAACTCGCTGGTGATGTCTTGGCTGGTGAACTCCATGACGATAGAGATTGGAGAAACATATGTTATGCTCTAGCGCCAAGGAAATTTGGGATGTGGTGAAGGAATCTTTCTCGAAGGTGGACAATTCCGCTACCCGCTTTCAATTCAAGGGAATTCTCAAGGACCTTAAACAAGGCGTAAAAGACGTCTGATACGGACGTGGCGTTAAGTAACAGATTCAGGAAAGTGTATCAACAGAAGTAGAGGATCACAAGCCCCTCATGCTGAGTCAGCAGTTTGTTAAAAAAAAAGGGGAGCACACAGGCAGCACCCACATACAGCAACATCCACAGGCGATTTGGGGGTCACACGCTCAACACCCACACTCTTACTTATAGCAGAGAATAATACAGTAGCGTCATCTTGAGAATTTTGGGACCTTTTTGGTATTGGCATTAGGAGAGAACCATGGCCTCTTGAATGCCTTGGGTTGTAGTTGCCTTTGGAGAATATTGATCTAGAGTCTGTAATTTTTTCTGTTGTTGTCTTGAATTGGTTAACTTCCTGGAGTTTGTCATTGTAAATTTGAGCTGAAACCCAGATGGGAGGATTCATATTATAAATACAGCGTTCTTTACTCTTAGAGTGGTCTTATTGTTTAATTTCTTCCGTAATTTACTCTTAGGACCCATCCCTTTCAAAGTCCATAGCCTCATTAAAGTCCATAATAAAGGCGCTCCAGAGTGAAGGGGAAGGATTCTTGATCGAGCAAAAACTGATGGAGGGTGAAGGTAGGGGTACTTCGTGGAAGGAATTAGAAGAGCTGTTGATAGAGTTTCAGGACTTATTCCCGGAGCCAACAAGACTTCCTCCTAGCAGAAGTCAAGATCATGCTATAACTTCGAAACTAGGTAGCCAAATTCCAAACTGTCGTCCTTACAGGTATCCATACTATCAGAAAACAAATAGAAAAGTTAGTATCTGAGTTGTTGGGTAATAGATGGATTAAGCAGAGTATCAGTCCATATGCTAGCCCTGTTATCTTAGTAAAAAAAAGATGGAAGTTGGCGTGTATGTGTAGATTATAGGGCTTTAAATAAACATATTGTGCTTGATAAGTTCCCAATTCCAATGATTGGTGAATTACTCAATGAGGTGGGAGGGTCAAGGGGCCTTACTAATCTAAAAAAAGATAACTTTCAGTGGGGAGAGGAGATAACTTTCAGTGGGGAGAGGAAGCTCAAGGGGCCTTTGAGATGATGAAGGAGTTGATGTGTAAGGTGCCAATTTTGGCCCTACCCAACTTTACCAAGGAATTCACAGTAGTGACTGACGCTTCATGCAAAAGGGTAGGAGCTGTGTTAGTGCAAGAAAATAGGCCCATTGCCTATATCAGCCAAGGATTTTCCCCAAAGGCTTTGGCTAAATCCGTTTATGAAAAGGAACTAATGGCCATAGTGTTTGCTGTCCAGAAATGGAAGCATTATCTAATGGGCAAACATTTTAAAATTAAAACAGACCAAAGAACCCTACGGTTCCTTACAGGTCAAAATGCCCTAGGAGAAGAGCAACAAAAATGGATATTGAAGTTGCTAAGATATATTTTGAGATCATATTTCAGCCCGGTAAAGAGAATGTTGTTGTAGATGCCTTATCTAGGCAAAAGCAGTTTGTTGCCATTTCTTGTTTGGAATTGAACAATTTGGTAGAACTGGAGAGGGAGGTTGAAGCTGATTCCAAGCTGCGCGGTATCATTCAAGACTTGTTGAATCTGCAGTCCCATCTTGGTTCTGAGGTGTGTGGAGGAAGACTATTGTATCAAGGAAGGTTGGCACTACCTCAGAATTCGCAATTAATTCCCTTGCTGTCGGAAGAATTTCATGATTCCCAAATAGGAGGCCATTCAGGTTCTCTACGTACTTATAAGAAAATTGCTGGAGTTGTATACTGTGAAGGAATGAGAAGACAGATTAAGAACTATGTGGCGAATTGTAATGTGTGTCAACAGCATAAAATTCAAAGTTTGTCTCCAGTTGGGTTGCTGAATCCCTTGCCTATTCCCACTAAAGTCTGGTCTGACATTTCAATAGATTTTGTTGGAGGGCTGCCATGAGCTTTTGGAGTTGACACCATCTTCGTAATCATTGATAGGCTGACCAAATATGCATATTTTGTGGCTGTAAGTCACCCTTACACAGCCAAGTCTATAGCCGAAGTGTTTGTTAAGGAAATTGTTAGGCTGCACGGGTCCAAGCACTTTCTGGTCAGAACTGTTCAGATTATCTGGCACTCACTTGAACTACACCACTGCCTATCACCCACAGTCTAACGGGCAGTCAAAAGTGGTCAACTGCTGTTTGGAGGTGTACTTGCGTTGTTTTTTGCAGCCCAAAGCCCAAACACTGGCCCGTTGTTTTTTGCAGCCCAAAGCCCAAACACTGGCCCAAATGGCTGCATTGGGCAGAATATTGTTATAATACCACATTCAAGGAATCCACTAGCATGACTCCATTCAAGGTGTTATATGGCAATGATCCACCTAGTCTTTTTCTAGCAAAAACACCTGATACTGCAGTTGATGAAATTTCTAGATTGTTATTTGAGAGAGACACCATTCTTAATGATTTGCAGCACAATCTGAGACTCGCACAGAACCGTATGAAGGTTCAGGCTGACCGTCATAGGAGAGAGGTAATATTTGAGGAAGGAGAACTGTTTATCTAAAGCTTCAGCCATACCGTTTAAGGAAATAAGGAAAGTACTAATATACGTGTTTCCCTTAAGTTAAAGCATATAAATCTTGTTATCAAAAAAAAAAAAAAAAAAAGCATATAAATCATATGCACCAACCTCATTACGAATATAACTAATATGAAAGGATTACTTGTTGAAGAAAATAAGATTTATATTCTATTTATGATGGAAACAGAGGGCATGCAATTCAAAACTTGATTCCCTAATAGAAGGTTTAAGTCTCAGGAGGTTCCGCCTATGTGAACTTTGAGTATTGATTGGTCATAAGGATCTTGTTAAATCAGATTGCACTTGTCTTTGCTGCCTTCTTCAGTTTCAGTATAGTTAAATGTAAAAGAATACGTTGTGTATTGATCTGTGTCAGGGAGTTACAATATATAGAGACCCTAATGGGCTTAAGTGTAAGGCCCAAACCTAATCCAAACCTAATCCTAATACAGTCAGAATACAGTCAGACTATTTACGGATAAGACAGAATCCAATCATATCTAATCAAATCTAATCATATCATATCTAATATTCTAACACTCCCTCTCAAGCTGGTGCGTATATATTATGAGCACCAAGCTTGTTACAAATGTATTCAACCCGAGGACCTCTAAGAGCTTTAGTGAAAACATCTGCTAGTTGATTAGACGAGTTGACAAAAGCTGTCTTGATTTCTCCTGACTGAATCTTTTCCCGAATGAAGTGACAATCAATCTCTATATGTTTGGTCCTCTCATGAAAAACAGGATTAGAGGATATATGTAGCGCAGCTTGATTATCACAGATGAGTGTCATGGGTTGTTTCTGTTCACAAAGATGAAGCTTCTGAATCAACTGCTTTAACCAGATCAACTCACAGGTAGTATTTGCCATTGCACGATACTCAGCTTCTGCACTAGATCGGGAAACAACAGGTTGTTTCTTGCTTTTCCATGAGATTAAGTTTCCTCCGAAGAAGACACAATAACCAGAAGTAGAGCGTCTGTCCGAGGGTGATCCTGCCCAATCGGCATCTGAGTAACCACAAATTTCTGTATTTCCCTGATCCGAATACAACAAACCTTTTCCTGGTGCTCCTTTGATGTATCGGAGGATCTCACAGCAGCATCCCAATGTGAATCACAAGGGGTATCAAGGAACTGACTGGCCGTACTGACAACGAAAGAAATATTTGGCCTAGTCACAGTAAGATAATTGAGCTTCCCAATCAGCCTTCGATAACATCCAGGATCAGATAACGGCTCCCCCTGTCTGGGCAATAACTTAACATTAGGATCCATGGGTGTATCAACTGGTTTACACCCCAACATACCAGTCTCCTCTAGGATATCCAAGGCATACTTCCTTTGACAGATAGAAATGCCCTGTCTAGATTGCGCCACCTCAATTCCCAAGAAGTAACGCAGCTTCCCAAGGTCCTTTGTTTGAAATGCACTGAATAAATGTTGTTTTAACTGATGGATTCCGTCTTGATCACTTCCGGTGAGGATGATGTCATCAACATAGACTAACAAATAGATGCACTTGTTAGGAGATGTAATCCTATAGAATACAGAATGGTCAACTTTACTGCGAATTAGGCCAAACGCCTGTACAGCAGAACTGAAGCGACTGAACCATGCTCGAGGAGACTGCTTGAGACCATATAAGGATTTTCGAAGACGACATACCTTCCCAGACTCCCCCTGAGCAACAAAACGAGGTGGTTGCTCCATGTAAACTTCTTCTTGTAAATCACCATGAAGAAAGGCATTTTTGATGTCAAGTTGAAGGAGTGGCCAGTGACGAACAGCAGCAAGGGCAAGAAATAGGCGGACGGACGCCATCTTAGCGACTGGAGAGAATGTATCGCTATAATCAAGGCCAAAGATTTGAGTAAAACCCTTGGCAACTAGGCGTGCCTTGAGACGATCAACATGGCCATCAGGTCCAACTTTCACAGTAAACACCCAGCGACAACCAACTATAGACTTCTCTGGAGGAGCAGAAACAAGGTCCCAAGTGCCATTGGTATAAAGTGCGGTCATCTCATCAAGCATCGCTTGGCGCCATCCTGGATGGGAAAGTGCTTCACCTGTGGTCTTAGGAATAGAAACAGAAGAAAGACTAGAAACAAAGGTGAAATGAGGAGGAGAAAGGCGATCATAGCTCAAGAAGGTATAAAGAGGATAAGGGTTACGAGTAGTACGTGTACCTTTTCTTTGAGCAATGGGAAGAGCCTCTGGTGAAGGATCCGGAGGGGAAGAATCAACTGCAGAGGGCAATGAGTCAGCAGGGGTCGAGTCGACTGGAGGTACTGTCTTACGACGCTGATAAGTGAGAAGTGGACGGTCCTTAGGTACTGGAGCAATAGGTGATTGCTTATCTGGAGTAGAAGCACCTGCATCTGGCAAAGACAAGTCAAGAAAAGGAACAGGAAGAACATGATCAACCTGTGACAATGGAGATGGGATAGAATTAAAGGGTTGTTGATCAAAAAAGGTGACATCCGCGGAAACTAAGTAACGCTTGAGGTCAGGAGAGTAACAGCGATAACCCTTTTGAAGACGAGAATAACCAAGAAAAATGCATTTAAAGGCTTTGGATGTTAACTTATCCTTACCAGGAGTGAGATCATGAACAAAACAGGTACAACCAAAAACATGTGGGGATAGAGGAAAGAGAGGAACATCTGGAAACAATAAGTTATGAGGAATATCATTATTAAGCACAGATGAAGGCATGCGGTTGATGAGAAAGCAAGAAGCAAGGACTGCATCAGCCCAGAAGTGAAGAGGAACATGCATGTGAATAAGAAGAGTCCTGGCAATCTCAATGAGATGTCTATTCTTACGTTCAGCTACTCCATTTTGTTGTGGAGTGTGAGGACAAGTGGTTTGGTGTAAAGTACCCTGTGTGGCTAAGAAGTGAGAAAAGTCAACAGAAACATACTCCTTAGCATTATCACTACGTAAAATACGAATAGAAGCACCAAATTGAGTATGAATTTCAGCAGAAAACTTTTGATAAATAGAAAACAACTCAGAACGGTTTTTCATTAAATAAATCCAAGTACAACGGGAGAAATCATCAATAAAGGTGACAAAATACCGAAAACCTAAAATAGACACACTACGACTAGGACCCCAAACATCTGAATGAATAATTGAAAAAGGAGCATCAGCTCGTTTATTGACTCGATTAGCAAAGGAGGAGCGTATGTGCTTTCCTTGCTGACATGACTGACAATCTAAAGTTTGAAGACCGGATAAAAGAGGAACCATCTTCTGCAATTTCGCAAGACTAGGATGCCCGAGACGACTGTGGATGAGCTGTGGAGATTCTGTGAGAGAACAAGCAACTGAAGGACTCGGCACATCAAGGTAGAACAGACCCCGTGACTCACGGCCCACTCCAATCATCTTCCCCGTACCCGGGTCCTGCACAGAAACAGAATGGTTTGAGAATGTGACAATACAATTAAGAGAATTGATCAATTTACTAACCGATATTAAATTATAAGGGATGTGAGGAATGTAATAGACAGATGTCAAGGTCAATGAGGAGGTTGGACAGATTTGTCCAATCCCATGAACGGGGGCCTTAGTTCCATCAGCAAGAGTAAAAGAGGGTAAATTATTAGAATATGTAAGGGAAGAAAAGAGTTCCTTATTACCACAGAGGTGATCAGTAGCACCTGAGTCAAATATCCAAGGACCAAGTGATGCAGAATGAGAAACACAAGCAACAGGATTACCAGTTTCTGAAGCAGAGGCCTGAGATTGAGGAGAGGACTTCCTGAGAAGGGCCTGGAATGCTGCATATTCTTCAGAGGAGAGAGAGACTGAACCATTTGAAGCAGTATCCGATTGAGCTACATTAGCAGCAAAAGAAGGTCGCATGTGAGGATACTTGGTGTAGCAGCGTTCCTCATAATGACCAAGTTGCTGACAGTAATGACAACGAGGTCGCTGACCACGTCCGACTGGACCTCCTGGGCCTCCTGGGCCACGACCTCCTGGGCTACGTCCTCCTGGGCCTCCTGGGCCTCCTGGGCCTCTACCACGACCACGTCCACCTCCAATATGCCCGCGAAAATCAGTACGGGAAACTAGAGCAGTAGAATCAACAGCAGAAGACGATGCAGGAGCAGATTTCTTATTCAAATTCAGAAGACGCTGATACGTCATGGATAGATCAGGCTCCCCACTAGTCAAGATAGTATCACGAACATTATCATATTCTTCGGGAAGGCCAGAAAGTGTGGCAACCATAAAGAGACGTTCCACCTGTTTCCGATATGCAGTAGCATCAGTAGGGTAAGGCAGCATATCCAAATATGCCTGCATCAAAGAGCGACTCTTGCCAATATATGTCTCCATCTGAATGTCGGATGATTTGCTCAATTCCATAAACTGAGAGATGATGAAATAGAGCTGCTGAACATCATTAGTGTAGAGGTTTTTTGCTTCCCACACTTCAGTGCAAGTTTGAAATGAATAAAAGATATCCAAGACAATCGGATCAATGGATTGCCAGAGGATACTCAGAAGCTGGTTGTCAATCTTTTCCCAATCAGACTTGTCCTCCTTAGGGACATCAGTAGACTTAGTTGTGAGATGGTTCCCATATCCTTGTCCAAAGAACCAAACTCGAACAGAGGTGGCCCAGTTCTTGTAATTAACAGATCCCTTCAATTTTGAAGAGGTAATGGACCCAATATTGGTAGAGATGATATTGGGAGAATTTCTCAAAGGAGGAGATGGAGACTAATAGTGCTCACGCGCCGGCAGAAGGTGGCGCGTGAAGCCCACGCGCAGAGAAGACTGGAGGCGCGTGAGAGCGCGTGACAACTCCGATGGTGGCCGGACTTCCACAGAGCAGGTCGCCGGGAGGAGAGGGTTCTGTTCGCGTTCGTTCCAGACTGAAAACTCGCCGGAAAAGTACTCCGGCAGCCTGAACAGTGGCTGACGGTGGCTGATGGTGCTCCGGTGACTGTTTGGGGATGTGGACACGTGCAGAAGATGCCTGGAGAGGACTTACAGCCTTTGATGTCTTACCGGAAGGACGCACGGCAAAGAAAAGATGACTCCTAAGCAGTGGGCTTAGGTTTTAAAGCGAAGAACAAGATTTCTAAGCGGAAGCGAGGGTTCCCAGAACGAAATAGCTCTGGTACCAAGTTAAATGTAAAAGAATATGTTGTGTATTGATCTGTGTCAGGGAGTTACAATATATAGAGACCCTAATGGGCTTAAGTGTAAGGCCCAAACCTAATCTATATGCTTAAGTGTAAGGCCCAAACCTAATGGGCTTAAGTGATGTCCATTCCAGCACTGTCTCTTTATCAGCTCTTCAGACTGATGGTCATTCCAGTTGATTTGTTGTACTTAGTCATTTCATTTCGTTGATGTAGCATTGTTGTTTTTGGTTCCTAATGGGAGTATTATTTATGTATCAAGCTTGTAGCATATGATCTATATGCTACAGCTTGAGAGGGAGTGTTAAGAGTGTTAGTGTTAATAGTGTAGAAGTCCCACATTGAGTGTGTATCTTTGTATTCTTCAATTGGTGTTCTATATAATAGCACCAATGTTGTGTAGTTTAATATAACAAGGATTACAATGAATACCTCTTGTCTCTTGGTAATTAACATGGTATCTAGAGCCTAACAAGAGGAATCTTAATCCGTTTAACTTAGTTCTATTTTCCATAATTTCAATATGGTTATAGAGAGATCACCCTCCTTGAGGGATTCCCGTTGCTATTTTTTTTTCGGGTTTTTCTTAGTATGCTCTGTGACTGCAGCTTAGACTGATCTGTCACATCAGAAAAGAATGATCCTTGGGAAGTTGTTGGGTTGACCACCGTTGTCGTTGACCGACCACCGTTGACCGCGTCGTCCACCGTTGACAGCCGTCTCCGGTGACTTTTCCGATGACTTTTCGACGACTTTTCCGACGACCCACCGCCGTCTCCGGCGACTTTTCCGATTCCGCGAAGCTTTGTTTTTCTTTAATCTTCTTTCTTCCCAAGATGGAGTATTTATACTATTCATCATCCATCTTGAGGGGGAGCACTGTCCAAGTTGCTGATGTTGTCTCCGCTGATACCGAAGTTCCTCTTGAGGGGGAGCACTGCCCATGTTGCTGATGGTCATTCCAGCACAATTGTCTTTGCCGATGATAATTCCGGCACTGTTTAGAAGTTCCTCTTAAGGGGGAGCACTGTCCATGTTGCTGATGGTCATTCCAGCACAATTGTCTTTGCCGATGATAATTCCGGCATTGTTTAGAAGTTCCTCTTGAGGAGGAGCACTGTCCATGTTGCTGATGGTCATTCCAGCACAATTGTCTTTGCCGATGATAATTCCGGCACTGTTTAGAAGTTCCTCTTGAGGGGGAGCACTGCCCATGTTGCTGATGGTCATTCCAGCACAATTGTCTTTGCCGAAGATAATTCCGGCACTGTTTAGAAGTTCCTCTTGAGGGGGAGCACCGTCCATGTTGCTGATGGTCATTCCAGCACAATTGTCTTTGCCGATGATCATTCCGGCATTTTCCATGTTGATGTTCATTTCGACGTTATTTTTAGCACATTGTTGATTTTTGGTTTCTCATTTAGGAGATTTATTTTGATGTTATGGTACTTGGTCTTTCTTGTAATAAGCTTGTAGCATAGTCAAGGGGAAACCACGGCTGCTCACCATGTTAAATGAAATGTCTGAGAGGGATCTTGATGCTGATGTCCTGGTCAGCTCAGTTGTCTTTGCCGATGATAATTCCGGCACCATCCATGCTCTGATACCAAGTTAAATGTAAAAGAATACGTTGTGTATTGATCTGTGTCAGGGAGTTACAATATATAGAGACCCTAATGGGCTTAAGTGTAAGGCCCAAACCTAATCCAAACCTAATCCTAATACAGTCAGAATACAGTCAGACTATTTACGGATAAGACAGAATCCAATCATATCTAATCAAATCTAATCATATCATATCTAATCAAATCTAATCATATCATATCTAATATTCTAACAAGTATCATTACTGGGAAAACACCAGCTGCAGTCACTTCAACTATCACATCCACTTCCATACTTCCACACCCTTCAACAATGATTCTTGAGAAGAAAACTCAACCACTACCGCTCCGCAACCTCCTCCACCGTCCCCTCAATGAAAGGAAGTTCCAGTAGCACGCCCTCTGCATTCTTCTCTTGTTTTGAATAGAGAAGGTGCAGCATCACCTTCTCCAGCTCCAAAGGCCAATACTTTCATTTCATCATTTAAACCCCAGATGCATCTAAAGGGAAAGCAAACATAAAAAACTGTGCTCAAGATTGAAAGGTGCATGTGACCTTTCATTAAAACTAAGAGCAACTAACATTTTCACTCTCATCCAAACGTCAGGAGGTTACATGTTAAAAAATGTTTGTGTATTCAAAGGTGAAAATGTGCGAAACAACAGGAGGGAGAATCTATATTTTACACTTTAAACAATGTTCTTTGGAACAGAATCTATTGATTATTAGATATATAAATGCTTTGGCAAAAACAAGGATTAAGGAGGCTAAAATTTTGGGGCAGGGTGCATTTTATGCAGACCTTTGTATATGTTAGATGATAATGACAATCTCTCAAACTAAATCTAGTCATATCTAATTCTATTGAGTACTGCAGTTCATCTGACATACATTAAGTATAGAATTAATTTTGGTTTCAAACAACATTAGATATGACTAGATTTAGTTTGACAGATTGTATGTCAGATGAACTGTAGTACTCAATAGAATTAAGACAAATGATTAATTTCCTTTTTCCAAACCTCACAAAGCTATTTGTCCCGATGTTTATGTCGTCTTGCTGATTATGAGACTAACAGTAATTTATTTATACGTTTCTTGATTTTTGTGTAGACTACTGTATATTTTGTGATTGTTGGATTTGTCCATAGAGCTACGAGCATTTAAGGGTCATTTTAGAGGTCTTGATATGTCCTTCTAAGATGAGGAATTTAATTTGGACTGCGTTTAAATGTGGTATTTGGTCCATTAGCATGACTTAAAGTTGAGGAAATCGCGTGTCTAGAACAACCATACAAGGGTTGTATTTATAATAATAAAATACGTGGGTCTAGACCCTATTTACATTGGAACTAACTTAATAAATATATATATACATTCTAACACTACCCTTCAAGCTGATACGTATATATCGTAGACACTAAGCTTGTTACAAATATAGTCAACCTGAGGACCTTTAATAGCCTTAGTGAAAATATTTGCAAGCTGATCATTAGCGTTGATGAATGTTGTCTCGATTTCTTTGGACTGAATCTTCTCTCAGATAAAATGGTAATCAATTTCAAAATGCTTGGTTCTTTCATAAAAGACTGGGTTGGAGGATATGTGCAACATTGCTTGATTGTCCTAAATCAATTTCATTTGTCGTTGTTCGCAGAGACTTAATTGTCTGATCAATATCTTACAAGTTGCAGTTCCCATTGCTTGATACTCAGCTTCTGCACTTGATCTGGCTACCACAGTTCGCTTCTTTTTATTCAAAGTAGTTAGAAAACATAACTAATTGCTAAAGAAGATTCAGGGAATCACAAGGAGTCTACCACAATTCTATTTCTTTATGTATTGGAGGATCTTGACAATTGTGTCCATATGGGAATCACAAGAAGAATCAAGGAATTGACTAGCCTCACTAGTTGCTAAAGAAATATCCGACATCGTTACAGTAAGATAATTCAACTTGTTGACCAGTCTTCGATAACAGGGATCTGTTAGAGGCTCCCTCTGTCCATGTAGTAGCTTGACATTTGGATCCATGGGTGTATCGGTAGGCTTGCATCGTAACATGCAAGTTTCTTCCAAGATATCTAAGACACACTTCCTCTGAAAGATGAAGATGTTGTGCCTAGATTGTGCCACCTTAATGCCTAAGAAATATTGAAGCATGCCAAGATCCGTGGTTTGAAATTGATTGAACAAGTACTGATTTAGTTGTTCAATCCCAACTTGATCGCTGTCAGTGATGATAATGTCATCTACATAGACCAGGAGATAGATGCATTGATCAGGGGAATTATGCTAATAGAAAAGATAGTGATTAGTTTTGCTATGAGCTAAGCCAAAAGCCTGAACAACTGAATTAAAATGGCTAAACCAAGTTCGAGGTGACTAATTCAGGCCATATAAGGATATGTAGACTTTGCACACCAATCCAGACTCCTATTGAGCAACAACTCCAGGTGGTTGCTCCATGTAAACTTCTTTGTGTAAATCACCATGTAAGAAAACATTTTAAATATCAAGCCAAAAAAGGGGCCAGTGACGAACAACAGCAAGGGCAAGAAATAGGCGGACGGAGGCCATCTTGGCTACATGAGAGAAGGTATCTCTATAATCAATTTCAAAAATTTGGGAGTGTATCCCTTGGCTACTAAGCGGGCTTTGAGACGATTACTAACGCTATTTGGACCGACTTTAACAATAAACATTCAACGACATCCAACAAAAGATTTCCTCGGAGGAGCAAAAACAAGTCCCATGTGCCATTTGAATGTAGAGCATGGTTGTTAAAACGTCGTTCAACTCGGTTGGAATAGACGTTTTTACGTTTTCTTGGCCAAAATTGTTTCAGAACGATGATAGAAACGGATTTTGGATAGACTCGGTTGAAACGTCGAGTTAACTCGGTAAACTCGGTTGACTCGACGTTTTTACCGAGTTAACTCAGAACAGAAAAAAAAAGAGAGAAAGAGATCGACTCTGACGTCGACACAAACAGCCTCATCTTCTTCGCTCTCCGAAGCTGAAGCAGAGGATGTCGACGGAGGGCCCTGAATCTGATTGCTTCGCATCCTCCTTCTAATGTGATGATGCTTCCATCTTTTGCAATCTGTCTTCGTGCTTCGTTCGCTGGTAATCAGGGTAAGTTGAGCGAAGATGGTTGACGAGTTCATCAACAGTAGAATACTTGAACTTGCAAGACTCCAATCGATGACAAAGAGTTTCTTGCAATGACCTTCCCGCTTCTTCTTCCCATCTTCCCACCCCTTCTTCCCTCTCTGATTTCTCACCTCTGTTATTCAACTCATAAACCCTAACAAAACTGTTGTGTTTCATATTCTTATCGACTTGGGCTCATTAGTTATTGGATTGGGTTGGCCTAGTTTGCTACTTATGTTTTTTTTCCCATTAATATATTACAGTGTATTAATTGAAAATATTTAGAATATATTCACACACTATAATGGCTATAAAATTATAGGAAAAAAATTCAAAAACTCTTATCATTTATCTTTTATATTTTTTTATTACTTATCTTATATGTGAATTTTTTTTATCCAAATTCATTTTAATAATGTTAAATATTGGGTTATTTCATCTAATTAATGTTTGGATTTTAATTTGTATCATGATGACTGAGTTTAAACTTAATTTTTATTTACTTTAATGTTTGAACTTAAATTTATAATAACTTATGTATTGGTGTAATATATGTTGGATATATTTATTTATATATATATATATATATATATATAGGGATAGGATCAACTTACACCGGTGTAAGAATAATAAATCTTACACCAAATCTTAACCGTTGATTTCCGTGCATCCATTTGTTGGGAATTAAAAATTAATTAATGAGTTAGACCTAATAAATCTTAACCGTTAGATGTAGAAAATCAATGGTTAAGATTTGGTGTAAGATTTATTATTCTTACACCGGTGTAAGATGATCTTGTCCCATATATATATATATATATATTATGTATTGGTGTAATATATGTTGGATATATTTATATATATATATATTCAGTACGTAGTAAACTCTTACGTTTCGTTTACGTTTTTCGATTTTACGTTTTTGCTCACCCCCATCATTTCTGCGTAGACTCTACGTTTTAACAACATTGATGTAGAGCAGTTATTTCATCGGTCATTGTTTTTCACCAACCCAAATGTGAAAGTGCTTCACCTGTGGTTTTAGGAATGAATATAGAAGAAATACTCGAAACAAAGGTAAAATGTTATGAAGAAAGTTGATCGTAACTCAAAAAGGCATAAAGAGGATAAGGATTAAGAGTGGAGCTAGTACCTTTATGGATGACAATGGGAAGACTGTCTGACACAAGGAGGTAGTGAGTCAGGAACAATATCTTGTAAAATGGGATTGGCATCGGTGAGTAGTTGAGGGCGTCACTGTCAAGTGATCGGAGTACAAGATGGTGGAGGGACAACCGTAGGACCAAAGACACCTGTGGACAGAGGATCAAAGAAAGCAATTGGAAGGATAATGTCAACCTTAGAGATCTATGACAAAATGATAGCGAGGTATGCTACGACAATAGCCACTACCGTGGGAAACAAGGTTGTGGTCTTCCATCATAGTGGGTCACGGATTTGGGAAGATAGAGTCAAAACGGACCTACAAAACACAAAAAGGAGAGAGAGAGAGAGAGGAGGAGGAGGGGAAATCACGTAAATTGAGGACCCACGGCTGGAGAGGGAACATCTGAGTAGTACAGGTCTAGGCGACCTGTTCTGTGGTTGATTGGAGAAGGGAGGCGCATCCACACGCTGCTATGGGCACGTGGAAGAAAAGCTGGCCGCTGGCTGTTTCTAGTGCATGCAGGCATTTGTGGCGGAGTTTGGTCGCATGACTTGGGCAATGGTGTAGATCATGCGGAGGCGAATGTGAACAGTTGTGTTTTGATAGTGGCCAGGGGCAGCAATGTTGGTTAGAGGCACGACGGTCCTTTGAACAAGGTGGCCGGAAAGATGTGTGGCCAAAAAGGGGGCTGCAGGAAGGATGTATGGCAAGGAAGATAAGTTGTTGTTGCTGGTATGAAGCCTGGCGATGAGGGTGAGCTGCCGTAGTGGGTACAAGGGAATCAGGTTTTGCGGAAATAGGGTTGCCCAGAACATAGAGCTTTGGTACCAATTTAAGGTTGGGGAAATTATATGTCTGGACGACCATACAAGGATTATATTTGTAATAATAAAATACATGGGTTTGGGCCCTATTTACATTATGTGGGACTAGCACAGCTTAATATATATACACATTCTAACAGCATGCAAAAAATTGCGGATCCTGTTCATGGCCGACTTGATTTATAGATCGATTCTTTGAATTTAAAATTTTGAAATAATATTCCAAATAGAAATTTCTGAAGTAAATTAAAATGCTTGTTTCGGGTAATCAGATATGGGATTTACAATACACATTCACACTTGACAATAGTAAGATTTCAAATATTGTAGTCACTTTCTCTGTGTTTTTGTTCGACTTTAAATGGTTTTTACAGATCAGATATTGCTTGGAAGGATGCCAAATATGCTCAGATATGGGAGTATCTCAGGGATGAATTTGAATTAACTCAGAGATTTGCAAGTCTTGATTTCAAGTTGAAATTTGTGGAGGTGTAACTTCTTACTTGGAAACATATATATTCCGCATTTTGTCTTCCCATTCACTTTTTAATTTATAGGTTTTGCATTTTAACTTCTCCCCTGTTAAATTTTGCAGCACAATATCCGCTTTCTACAAGAAATTCTTCAAAATAGGAAATCCGATTTTCTAGAGTGGCTCATTATTGCATTGATTGGTGCTGAAATCCTTCTGTCTCTCTATGATATTGTTCAACGGTCTGCCATGAAACTTTAGCAGTGGCGCGTAGCATGCTTTTTGAAGGGGTGCTGGATGATAACAGTTGGCGCTACTCATTTTAAGATATTGGTGGCTCATGCTATTACGTTCTATCTATTGTAAATAACAATTTGAAACCGTTTAACTCAATTATTTACTAATCAGTTTGTATAACTTAAAATTTAATGTGTAGAATATCACCGAAAACTATACCTGCATGTTTTTCTGTAATATAATTTTTGTCTATTACATTAATTAATTATTCTGTTCAATTTCGAGAACACAGGAAGTTACTAAATTTGATGACCGAATAATCATCAAAATGATATGCTTAATAACTGTATTAGTCGCTAGCAGAGGGTGATTGGGCCAGGCCCAATATAGTGGATATTCCAATTTGGTTATGATATTTTGAGGTAACTTGGTATTTTATAAAATTGGAGGCGAGGATATAATCATAAACTGAGGTAGAAAAGTAGAATACATTTTGAAAAAGGATAGATGAGTTGTTCTTTTCCTTTGTAAATCGTGTATTCATTCATTATTAAGTTTTCTCAAAACTTGGTCAAATCATGGTGTCTGTGGAAATTCAGTGCTTGCTGTATCTGTATATAATAATTGATCCAAGCAACGACATCAACTTATGTCCTCCAAAAGGATTTGACATCCAGTTAGTGTAAAAATGTGCGATTTGGATCCAAAGGAGAGCGTGCAAAATGGCTGTGATATGAATGGTGTTCCGATTCAGTGTGTTCTGCGATGAGTGAGTGGGGTGGTTAAAGTTTTTCAATTCGTTTCTTGTAAACTTAAACCTAATTACACTGCCCACTCGATACAATTAAACCTCTATATGTGTAAACCTATACCTTCAATTCCATTTTTTATTTCCAACCTCTTCCTTTCGTGCTCTCTCTTTACCGTTGTTGCCGCCTTGTGGTAAGGTTCTCTTTTCCATCAAAATTAATGGATCAATGTTCACGGAGATAATAATAAATTAGATTAGAAGGAAATCAGTAATCTTGTGAGGTTTATAGGAAAAAGAGTTTCCCTAAACTCTGACCCACAATCTCAATGGCAAGAATATCTTGGATACTAGAGTACGTATTACTTTACTAAAAATATAAAATATTAGACGTAGGAGAGAATAATTATAAAAGATGGGTAAAACGGAAAAGTTAATTATATTACTTTTTTTTTCTTTTAATTTGATAAAGGATTCATTTAGTTTTTATTACTGCAGGAGTACTGAGAATACTTTTCTCAATGGCATGTGCACTGACTTTTTCTTTTGGATATTAATTAGTGCATGTGACTTAAAACATATGGTTATTGATATGAAAATGCTAGAAAAAAAGAATACTTTGTTTATAATTCATATCCCAATTGCATTGAGCTGGAATGTTATGGACTTAAATGCTAATGGGCCTTAATTTTGTTTTTAGGCCCACATCTTAATACTTTCCAAAGCAAAGAAGGAAGAAAGAAAAGTAAAAAAAAAGAAGAAGAAAAGAAGTGGGCTGAATTTTGTAAAGCAAGGCAAAAGAGCCCAGTTGAAGAAAGAAAAAGAAAAGAAAGAATTGGAAGAAAGGAAGTCAAAGGAGCGTGAGACACAATTGGAAAAGCATTATGTAACCAGTGAACCCTAACCTTCATCTTGCGAATCAACCCATTTCCGTCCAACCATAACCCCAAGCTTTCCGTTCTTGATTTCTTTTTACAGCCAAACCACCAAGCCACACTAGGTCCTTAATCTTGGTTTACCCATTGAGCCTTAGTCCTCACCTATGGTCCCCTAAGTGAGCATTCAACCAAAACACTGACCCTAGCCACTTTGATTCAAACAGAAAATGCCAAACACTACCCATAACTGATTGGGTGAGCTGGAATTTGTTAGGAGTGTTGGCTAAAGTAATTTTTGGAGTACGGTTGCTGCCTTTGCAAGGAAAACGCATAATTGGGAGGAGCGCGTACGTAGTACACGTGCTGGCTGAGGTGTGAATCGTCTCTGTATGTGGGAACATCAGTTATAAAAGAGAGGAGAAAAGCATTGTAGGCAACTTTTTCACTCCATCTTTTCAATTTTTCGTTGTAGTCTGTTCTGATCTTTACATTTTTACATTTTTCTTTTTTGTTAGTTTTTTCTGAGCAATGTAGTAGAGCTATTTTGTGGATATAGCTTCTGCCTCATAATTTCCATTAGAGTTGTAATTTCTTTTTAAGTTTCGTTTGCTGTTTTTGTAACTCAACCCTTATGGGCATGAGCTAAACCTTTTAAGGTTGGGTTTAGGTTACCCGAACCTCAGTGATGGTTGATTGCTAATTACTATTGTTAATATTTAATTCTCAGTTGTTTAATGCCATGCTTTATATTTAAACATTCTTTAATTGAGGCCTGATGTTAGATGTTGTGTTAGGAAGAGGTCATCGAGAGGTGGCTACTTCTGGAAAATGCATTAAGCACATGGGCTTGAATAAGAAATTATTCAAGGGCTGTCACTTAGAGATAAGGACAACAACCATGTAACTTTGGACTTGAAATGCATGAGTCCTCACTACATTTAGCACAGAGATGTGTAAATGATTGTTTGGGATAAAATGATTTTAAGAGATTAAAATCAACGAGAGTGATCCGTTAACTGGGAATTAAATTTAGTAATATGTAATTGGCAGTCAATCCATTGCTGTGGGAAAGGTAAACCAAAGACCAACCTATTTTTCTAAACATTTTCACCAACGCAATTGTCTGTTCCTCTGATTTTTAAATTTTTAATCATCATTCTGTTTTACAATTTTTTATATAATTTTTTTTTACATCAGATACTTAAATTGCTTTTCTACTATTTTCCATCCTTTAGCTAAAGAAATTAATTCAGAAAATTCTAAAAAAAATAGAGTAACATGGTCAGTGCTATTTTAGATTAGTTTTGCTTTTATGTTTCTTTTCATAAATTCAGTTTAAGCATTTGCACTTTGTGTTTTTGAAATTTTTGCCAAAAGATCTTTGTGGGAACGATAACTGTGACTCAAACAAGCCCTATATTACTTGTTGTCGCGTATACTTGCGCACATAGCTTGCATAACTGTTAGCAAGGCAACAAATATCAATAATTTTGCCAATTTTCTTTTTCATTTAAAATAAGTTAAAAGCAAAGGATTTAATTCAAATTTGTCCAAGAGTGGACCTAGGGGTAGAGGGGCTAAGGTTGTCATCCGCCCTTCCCTAATTATTTTTTTTTTTAAAATTATATATACAAAATATCATTTTGATAGTATTAGTGGATTGTTTGTCTTAAAAATTAATCCCCTCAAATTAAAAAATAAAAATCCCTAAAATAAAATCTTTGCCGAGGGATTTAAATAGGTTACAAGTCTATTTTACTAGGCATGACCTCTAAGCCCAGTTCATAATTTTTAACAAATTATATTTATTTTATTTTTAATAAAATAATATCTAGTTATTCTGTAATAAAGTAATAGCTTTTGATTTTATTTTCATTTTTTAAAATTTTATAATCTTCCATTTTTTCATTTGTCAAGTCTATTTCGCTACTCTTTTGTCTCCTTCTTAACTTCTTATCCAATCCAAATCATTAATCGCTCACCATCGATTCTTAAGACTTTCACAACTAACAGTAAGTCTTTATTCTTTATATTTTTTCCTCTTTTTTTCCTCGTTGAAAAAATTGTCTATTTTCAAAATTTCCATAAAAAAATATTATTTGACTTATGGGTGTTGTATGCATCTACATATCTTATTTTTATTTGTTAGACATGTGTTTATATGTGTGACTTATTTTTCTATTTGTTTCTCTTTATTTATTTAATTATTTTTTGTTGGAAAGCATAGGACAAATTTTTGATGATTCTTTGATACATTCATTGAAAAAGAATTTGTTTTGAGTTTTAGCACATATTAAATTATAGAAGAGTTTAATGATATGAAAACACGTAAAGTAAGAGTTAAGTGAAGTAATCTTAATTTCTGTAATAATTTTTTTTTTCAAATTTCTTTATATTAGGTCTGTATTGTATTTTAAGTACTTTGATTTATAATAATATTTTTTACTTTTGTCGCTTATCATAAAAAGCTGGGTTCGCCACTGCATATATGTCTCTTGCTTTCAACTGAGACATAGTACATTTCCCAAATAAATATATTCATTGCAACTAGTATCATTTTCAATAAATTAAGAATGCATATATCATAATACGCATTAAAATTTTACGAAACGACAATGAAAGGAAAAATAATGTTATGACCCGAATTCGGGTCCTTGATCAGCGCATAGGTTACACTACTAAAAAGTAACTTATTTGTGATTGGCAATATCTGTCGCAAATAGGGTTTGCGATGAAATTTTGCGATGGATAAACAGGTCCGTCGCTACTTGCGATGGAATCAGAATGTCACAAATGGCTGTCATTGAAATGGCGAATTGATATTGTATTCCACCGATTGTCAAATTTGCGACGACACTCTAAACAAACCCATCGCAAATTAAGGCCCCTCTCAATTATTTTTCTGACAATGAGCTTGAATTTGATGACTATGAGACTGAAGAGGAAGGTATGGAAGAATAAGTCGAAGAACAGGGTACCCACTGCATATATTACGAGATTGATCAAAGCATTTGAACTAATCTGTACCCTTTTCTTCTGCTAATATGAGAGCCCATTGTTTTCTCAATAAATTTATCCAACTGATTTAGATGATGATGGTAGTTGTAAGAACCCGCACCGTTAAATAAGGAATTTAACTGATTAATTATGTTAAATTAAGAAATGATTCCATAATTGACCATAATAATTATTAAGAGGCTTTAATAATTATGATAAGTGATTAAGAATGCTGAAAGTCGCTTTTCGGAAGAAAAGTGCAGATACCAGTTTTGCTAGTCGATATAAATGCGTACCGAAAAAGTATCCCGGAAAATTATAAAAAGTGCATGATAATTACTAGAATAATATATAGGACTTGTAAAATGAGTTTCAAGTCCAAATAATGAGAACTGGTGCCAGAAACTAATACTGGCTATGAAAAGCGCGTACTGGAAAAGTGCTCCGAAAAATATAATAAAAATATGTCAATTCTTGTAAAATTGTGTAGGTTAAGAATCCAAAGTTTGAGATTAAAATGCTAAGCGTAGAAATTAAAGTTAATGCTGTGTGTTTTATTTTAAAGTGGCTATATATACTCTCATTTGCACAAAACCCTAGATAACTACTCATGCTATACGTGACTTGGTAGAGTGTGGCTGACCAGAATGGTTTTCCTTGGCTTCCTTCTCCATTCTTGACCAAGTAATCACCTTTGATGCTTGTTCTTTCATCTAAACACTTGGGCATTGTGTGAGTGATCCTTGTGAGGGTGGTAGAGTGTCCCTTTTGCTGTCTTTGGCCTCTGAGTTCTTGGGTTAAGGGCTGAGTTTGAGAGTTGGTTGATGAGAACCTTGGTAATGACATTTTTGAGCTTCAAAGTATCACCTTTGTGAAGGAGGAACCCTTCTTGTTGATCCATTTTCGTGCTTGGACCAAGTCAGCACCTTGGAGCTGAAGGGTGAGCTCCAAGAGCACCTTCACTTTCTGTTTTGAGGCCTTGAGTAAGTTCCCTCCCTTCATCTTGAGTTTTGATAGGTTAAAGGTGATGTCTTTGCATGTTAATGGTTAAAAATGGAGTAACCAACAACTATGTGAACCTGCATATGCTTAAAAATGAATCCTTGGACGTGTATATCTTGTAAAAGTTGGACCTTTGAAGGATATCTTCGCGAAATGCAGAAACTGCATTCTGTCGCGAAATATCCGGATATTTGCCCGTGAAATATCCGGATATTGATATCCGGATATTGATATCTGGATATGGGGATCTGGATATCCGGATATTGGATATCTGGATATTGTCAGTAAGATATCCGGATATTGGATATCCGGATATGTCCCTGAGGAATATCCGGATATTCTGGGATTTCGAAGAACAGTAGCTGTGCTGTGGGTACAGTAGGCTATTGCGAGTTTGTGGACCCTAGATTGATGAAGTTGAACTTCTGTAATTAATGAACTAAGTCAGAATCATGTGATTAAGGGCTTGGGGCTTTGTTGGAAGCCTTAAGACGTAAATCGTAAAAGGAGAACGTAGTCTTTATGTTAATGCTTTTGAGCTATGTATGTTGATACACTTGCTGGTCCTAAATCAGATTGTGATCTGCTGTGTGTTGGACTTGAGCTGTGAGGACTCTTGGCATTGGATAGTGATCTTGCAAGGTAAGCTTTCATGTCCTCGGTTTAGCCATGTTGTGGTTCCACCATGTCCCATGGGGGTATGGTTATATGCATGCTGTGTTACATGCTTTTGATGTTTTGGAAATGCTGTTGAGCTGTTATATGCTAGTGCCTTTATGATATGCATGTGGTGTTCCACCTATACGGTAAGCCTGAGTATGTGGTACATACAATATGGTGAGGCTGTGGATGAGGTGCAAGCGGTGTTCCTTGTACTACATGTAGGTATAGACGTATTCCTGCATTTCTCTGGCCAGTAGAATAGTGATAAACACACATGGCATGAATATCTGTTGCACTGCATAGTTTTGGAACTGATATTGATATAAATGCTTTTAGAACTTATATTTCATGTGTAAGTGAGCTTGGGGTGGAAGATCCTTGAGGACCCCTAATCTTACTGAGATTTCTGGTTTAGAGATCTCACCCCACGTTTGGGGAATGCTTATTACAGGGTCAGGAAATGTTGAGACCTCAGGCGGCAGGAGGCCGGAGCTGAGTTAGATATTGATGATATTATATGCTGACTTGTTGGATGCTGGATATGCTTGCTGCTTATATGCTTTTAGCTTCATTTTATGTTTTTGGATTATCTTGTTGAGACGCTGTTGATTTGGTGAGCATGAAGATTGTCCATGCCACGTAGACTTGTTATGTCTTGTTTTAATTAGAGTTGTATTAATGTATCAGGATATTGTCCGGATTACGTGATGTAATGTCGTGACTTAGATATTCACTTATTTATATATTGAGGTATTTCAGTAGATGTCTTATTGCAATTTACATTCAGGCGATATTTTATGAAATTGATTAAGTAATCAAGTTGGTAATTGATAATGACGTCATAATTGAAAAGAAAAAAATATTCCGCATTTTTAATTAAGCGTAGCTTAATACGATGTAATGATAACACTACCGGATATATACAGGGTGTTACAGTAGTGGTGATGGTAATTAATAATAATAATAATAATAAAATTATCTTTAGAAGCAATTGCTAATATCGATAATTAAATTAATAATAATAATTATTACGAGATTTAGTTATTTATAATATAATAAAATATGTAAATGGAAGTATTAACAATAAAATAAGTTATTTCACAAAAAGAAAATCAAACATTAAATGAAAGATACAATATAAAAGGAAATTGATTTTAAATTTCAACATTCTATTCACTTACATAAAATTATTTAGAAAAAAAATATTTAGTGAATCTAATTTATATAAAATAATGATTAAACAAAGCAAACTTTTAATATAAATTATAAAAAAACCCGTGTACAAGGGAAGATAACTTGTGAGTTGTATAAAAATATTATCACACTAACGTAAATTTTGAATGCCCGCCACATTAAATTCATTTAGTTTTTCCTCTTCATGTGATTAATTAATATATTTATCTATGGAAGAGCAAAAAATGTTGTTATTATTGTTAGAGAAATATAAAACGATTAATTGGCCTCCACTGAGTTCGATCCTCTCTTATACCATTTTATTAATAAATAATTAAATATTATGGAGTTTTGTAATAGAGTTTGTAGCATAGGTAGAAGGGGCTTATGCATTGTCAATCCTTTCAAGCTTAATAAACTCTTGTCTCAGGGAACGTGTTAGAGAAATATGAAATCATTAATTGACTTTATTGGTTCTTTACAATTATTTTATTTGATGCGGACTTGTGTTCGAAGAAATGAAGAGCTCAATGAAAGAACAACCCAGCATAAGCTAAAGGGCCAAACTATAGGTTGCCAAAAGGCTAAATCAAGTGCCGTTTTTCCATTTTACGCCTTTTAAGAACCGTTTTGCTTAATAATTCACTCTAGGATCCTTTATGACCCTTAACACCATTTATTATTTTTCATTGATTCTTCCACTTTCCAACCACCACACAACCCATCTAAATACCATTTAACACTTGAAACATCATCCAAGCAATGTAAATAACTTCAATTCCCTAAACTTCCCTAAATGGCCGAATTGTTACCTATGTAATTCCAAGGGATTTCATTCAATTTTCAACCCTTCCACACTTCACACAATACCATTATATCAACATATAATCATCCAACTACTCACCAATAAAACCCTAATGCATTTTCAAAATTCAAGTCATGACACCTCAAAATATTCTAAGTTACAAAATCATATTTTTCACCTAAAATTTTCATGGCATTTCTAGCTCTAACACCCCATTCTAAGACATTATCATCTAATACACATTTTCTATTTGAGCTCTCTAACATCACACATCAACAATTCAAGGTTTAGGGTTCATAAATGTGATCCACAAATAAACCATGGAAATGGTATAGAAACATACTCACAATCAAGGCTTGATACTCCTCCAAGACTTATCCAAGCAATGGAAGGCCAAATGACTCCATGAACATCAACTTTCCTCAACAAATTCTTAACTTATTTTGGCTTGGATCTCACCAAGGAGACGGTTTCAAGGCCAAAGAGTACTACCAATGGCTTTAAGAGGTGTTTTCCATCAAGTTTCAAGACAAAAATCGATGGATTCGGTGGAGAAATTGAAAATTTTGCACAAAGATGGTGGTGGAGGGGCTGTTGGCGCGGGTTTGCAAGGGGAAAAGGGAGAGAAGATGATGATGAATAGTGAGGGGATGATGTGGCTTAAGTGGATTTGAGTGGGGTAGGTCCCACCACCACCTCACGCGATCTAAAACTAACACGAATTTTCCTCTGATTCCACTAACCGTCCACAAATTCAAAACCTATTTAGAAACTCTAATTTTTAACATTAACCATTCTCCTTTAATGATACTTGATCACATGAATCCTGAGTTTTCCGGTCGTTCAGGGAAAATGCTGTTTTAAGCTGTTGCGCGCGCCGTTGGCACGCTTCCCCAAGCTAACTTATTTCCATCAAATTTCATCAAAAATTATATTTCCTAGCTCTATGAATCATTTATAACTTATTTTCAAACCTAGAGCTCAAAACTCAATCGGCACGTTTTACGGGGTAATCGTACCGCGATATTTTTACCTAGTAAAAACACTATTCACTGATTTTTCTGAAACATACCTAAACACTCAATTTTTTTGTTCTGAATCCATTTCCAGGGTTATTTTTACCATCTGAGACTTTCTACTCAATTTTTATCTTCATAGGGTTGCATGTTGGCTAATTACCATTTTGCCTTTTCTTTGTATTTTGGCCTAATCTTCAGGATTTTCACCAATTCTTCACTTAATTACTCATTTAATATTTTAATACATAATTTAGAATTGCGAGGAGTTATTAGGGTTGTTCGCGGTCTGGATTGGATCGGTTTTGGAAGGAAAAATCATCCGATCCAATCTCTTCGGTTTGATCATGTCATCATCCATTCGGTTTGGATTTTTTTTCAAATCCGATCCGATCCAATCCAATTTTTTTCGGTTTGGATTGGATCGGTTTTCGGTTTTTTGAAAATCTTAAAATTTGTTTTATAGTTATTGTGCAAATAACATTTTTTTGTATAATAGGCTTTGTAAAAAAAAATTAAACAGAAAAGTAAATGATAATATAATTTTTGTTTTGGCAATGAGATATGAAGCTTTACACAAATAAATTTTTGTTGATGAGATGTGACTAGGTTTTTTCTTGGGTTTAGTTGATGGGTTAATAGGTCTTGGGTTTAAAAAAATTTGGGCTATGATGGGAGGAAAGACCCAAGTAAGTAGAGGGGAATTAATATATTGGATCGGTTTGGATTGGATCGGTTTTCATCAACCCATCCAAAAACCGATCCAATCCAATTAATATTTGCGGTTTTTATTCGGTTCTCGGTTTTTCGGTTTTCGGTTTATTCGGTTATCGGTTTTTCGGTTCGGTTACTGCGGTTTGAATCGGTTTGGATCGGTTGATGAACACCCCTAGGTGTTATAATGGACAGGCTGTTGAGAAATTGTGTGTTGAATGTTGTATTGTAGTGTTTGACAATATGACCTGAGGAACTAGGTTGATTGAGTGGGTTATTGGCCATCATTGTATTGTGGATTATCCCGGGAGGGGATGTATCCGAAGAGGTTGCCTCTGAGGAGTTCCATCAGACGCTCAGTTGATGTGTGATTCATTGAGTGGTCTTTGTGTACGAGGTACACAGGAGGCTGGTATGCCTTATTGTTCTTTGGCCGATAATCTATGTCATGGGCTTTCCTTTGGGGATTGGATCCTAAGAGTGTTGACTCTTGGAAGTCCCATGAGGGCATCGATTTGAGTTTGACTCATCGGGTGGCCCGGGTGCACGAGGTGCACAGATCAATCAATTTCAGTTTGCCACATGTTATAGTAATGCATAAGGAGACTTGAAATATGAGTTTATACTCTCCAAACACCAAGTGGTGGGATGCGTAAAATATACGAAGAGTGATATGCCAAGTTTGGCATGAAAGGTAAGATGCCATGGAGATTGAGGTATACGATTGTATGGAGTATTTGATTTATTATGTTATTGGAATTGAAAATTTTGCAGGTGTACGTGAACTAAGGTACATTACTATGTGAATTAGCATGTTAGCCAACATGTATTGATTGAAATGAACATGATTATGATTTCGTACTGTGAAAGGAATAGGATTTTATTTGGAGAATAATGATTTATAAAACTGTAAGTCAAGTCGAGGTTACAGTCATGGAATAGGACCTAAACTTACCCAAGTTATTGTGAGGAATAGAATATAGAGTATGTAGGGTCAGGTCACCTCTATTAATAAAGTGACTGGTGATTCCAGAGAATCGAATGACGATTTTGATGTTATTGAGAAGTTCAAGATCTGATAGTGACCTCTCTGTTGGGGGTGCACTTCTCGAGATAAAGACGATAAGAGTAGAGAATGAGCTAATGGAGAATATCAAAGAGGCGCAAGTGCAAAGAAAGTGTCTGAATTATGTGAAGAACTAAGATGGTGTGTCTTGGAATAAAAATGAGTTGATAATATTCCAGATGAAGATTGTAATTCCTCGAGGTCCTTTGACCGAGAGGGGTGTTGACAGAGGCTCAAAGGGCTGATTCACTATCCACCCTGGAGTTATAAAGATGTATCAGGACTTGAAGAGAAATTTTTGGTGGTCGGGTATGGAGAAGAACATAGCGGTATATGTGTCCAAATGTTTGAGATGTCAGAAGGTAAAGATTGAACGCCAGAAGTCGTCTGGTAAGCTTCAACCTCTTGAGATTCCGTAATGGAAATGAGAGAGCATTTCCATGGACTTCGTAGTGGGACTGCCTCAGACTCAGGCTGGTTGTGACCCGATCTGGGTCATTGTGGACAGATTGACTAAGTCTGCCCATTTTCTTCCGGTTAAAGTGAGCTTCTCTATAGAGCAGTTGGCCAAGCTAGATGTTTGCGATATCGTGAGGCTTCACGGGGTGCCTGTTGGGTCAAAACCTTGTTGGTTGATTAAAATATTATGATGAATGTTGTTC
Source organism: Gastrolobium bilobum (assembly GCF_033153095.1). Lineage (NCBI taxonomy): Eukaryota > Viridiplantae > Streptophyta > Magnoliopsida > Fabales > Fabaceae > Gastrolobium > Gastrolobium bilobum. The sequence continues at coordinate 42,976 of NW_026895107.1, read as the reverse complement.
CTTTGTTTAGTTCAGTAAGAGAAAACACATTCGTTCTCTTAATTTCAACCCAAGTGCACGCATCAAGTAATAAATAGGAGTGTTAATGCCCAGATTATCGTTCCCACGAGGATGTAGCTCTAATTAATGCCTTAAACTATTTTAAAAAGAATGAAAATGAAAAGAAATGTTAGTAATTGACCTGTTTGTTCAAACGTTCCTTACTGTCTTGACAACGTTTCTCAAGAACAGTAGGTTTAATCTGACAGCAAACAGCTCCTCGCGTCGTTATATATGTAATCTTTCTTGGTGAAAGAAGGCACGACAATAATCATTGGAGATTTGTAGATACAAGATTGAATAAAGCAAAAATAACAACAGTAATAACAGTAATTAAGAGACAACAAGATGGATGGTTTAAAAATAGTTTTAACACAAGGAACGGATTCACTGTTCCATTCTTAAATAGCTATTTTCTCTGCTCAAGACTTAACACTTTTGTATTTGTTCCAGTCTCTTAACTGCCAACTCTGATTCCTCAGCTCATGGACTAAATGGCTCACAACTTTCCATATTCTTATGGCTCCCTTGACTCCAATTGTTACTTAGTACAGAACCTTCAAATGAACGAGGTGGTCCCTTATTCCTAAGGCAACCAGCAGTATTGTTTCCACAAAATTGCCTTCCCTCTCAGGTTAAGCTGTCTGAAATCCCTTCCTTATGGAAGTTTCTCTCTCAGTATGTGTTCAATTTCCATTAATACGCAATGAATATAGCTTACTTAACCAGAGAAATACAAAAACTCAGTATAAAAGTTTTGAAAATAATTCTTTAAGAACTTTGCAGCTTTTCCGTTCCACAGATAGTTTAGCCCATGGCTACTACTTTAAACATAATTATTCTGAACTGAAATCCCATAGACCCGAGATTCAGTTTAGAGATAACGAGTGGAAATGAGACAAATAACACTTGTATTTAATTGGAAACAAATTAGGTTACAAGAAAATGAAAAATGGAGAATATGGTTGCTGCTCGTGAGGAGTCTCAGGTGGGTGATATAGAATAAAGGAGAAGGTTTGTCACTTAACTACAGCTAAAACTATACAAAAGAAAAACTACAAAATAAACTAAGTGATCTCTTCTTAAGGAATTCGATATTGTTCTTCTTGCTGGGACGTCCTATTTATAGGCAGAAGAACGAGTGGCAAAATGCGTAATTCCCTTGTAGTTGTTTTCTTGACTGCCTGAAAAGGGCGGTGTGAACCGTGCTTTGAGGGGCGCAAGTGGCTGGATGAGACAGTTATTGTTGAGATTTGTCTTTCCTCTTGATTTTCTCCATGCCTTGCTTTCCTCTTAGCCAATAGGAATCGTTTATTCCCTGTTGCGCACGTTTCCTCTTGCTTGATTGCTGCTCCGATTATGCTTTATGGAAACTTCTTTTCAACGTTTCCTGAAAAGTGGTCAGAGAGATTGAGTTAGTGGAGCAGGTGTATTTAATGTTCCAAATCTGTTCCCCTTTTGGTATATTTTCAAAGGATTACGTCACCATCCGTTCCCCACTGTGTTTTTGTCATAAAGATATTAAACATGTGCTTTTAGTGCTAAAGTTGCTCATCAGATGAGGGAACAGATGGTATTTTTCCATCAAAATGGGCTTAGATAGGAACGAATTTTCGTCCCATCAAACACCCCAAAACTAAATTGTTGATTGTCCTCAAACAACTCAGAAATAGTGGCTTAGGCTGCTTAATTTCAAAGAATAGCTCAACTTCAGAAACTTGAGCCAGTGAGTAATCATGATGTTTTCAAAGAATGAACTACTTTCCATAGATGACAAGTAGAAAGAATTTATTCCAAGATAAGTGAAGGTTGCTGATCTTCTGCCTCACTATCACTATAGGCTTGGTGTTTCTCTATCCATTCCTGGATGTGATTCTTCAAACTTGCTTCTCTGCTGCTTTCCTATGAAGTGCATGTGTCTTTTATTTCAAGGGATCTTTGTTGAAAAGATTGATGGAAGGGTTTAAAATGGAATGGTCATAGGTCTTGGGGTCAAAGAACATGTTTTAGTTTTTCTAGTTCAGTGCTGGACTTTTCTGTTTGAGGGAACACCTTATCTTTTTGTACCTTCCTTTCTTCCTTTGGAGGGATCTTGTCGGGTATTTTTTTTCTGAATTCTTTTGAATGGTTGTTCCCATTTTCTTTGTTTCCTTTCTTCTTGTCCTTTTTGCTCATTTTGGATTTGCTCCTTGCCCTTTTTAGTTGACCTGGAGATGTGTATGAGTGTGTGTGGTTGTGCTGAGGTATGAATGGGAATAGAAGCGTCTGTTTGATTGTGATGAGGTGAGTGTTTGATGGTTGATCCTTGTTAGTGGAATTCACATGTTCTTCAGCAGTACTTACAACAACAAGGCAAGTTTAGAAGTTTCATTGTGGTGACACCTCAGAAACGCTCTCATGAGTAAGTGTTTGACATTTTTCATTCCTTACCAACTTTAGCTCACACAGATCAGTATCCTTCAAAAATCTGAAGATTAAATTCACTTCACTTTTCCCATTTCAAGCATTCAGAGTAAGAAAAAGAATGATTACTCATTGACTTTGTGTTTCATGCCATTGGTTATCTAAATTTTTACAGCCACAATACTATAACTGAAATGTATGCTCCAAACAGTTTGAACAAAAAAGATTTTCTATTTCAAAAAGAAATTAAATTTACACTACGGAACAGAAAAAAAAACAAAAGTAAACTTGCAGAAAGCAATAAATGAAAAATAAACAAAATAGGAGGGTCTTTCTCCTTTTCACTGTGGACGTCTCTTGCCCAACTCGGTGTTCTTTTCAGCCTCAATCTCCTCCTATGTAAGTGGCCTTCTCCTAAGCTGATCTCTTAATCTTCTTACTTCAGCTTCAGGAAGCCACTTTTCAGCGTCTTTCAGTAGATCACTGATTACAACAGCAAGGTGGTCAATAGTGGATCTCATCATTATCCTACCATTATGAATATGCACCAGTTGCCCCTCTATATCCAGCACTCGGGTTCCCAGCTGATAAATTCTCCCCTCCAAATATGTTCCAAAAGCCTTGAGAGCTTCCTTAGTTTCTGTTCGTTCTTCAGTGTTTTGGAGGTAGAGTCTTCTAAGTTGTTTTTCAGCTCTGGTGTTGTGCATGGCATGAGCAAGCTTCAGGGAGTCAGATGCATTTGTGATTTCCTCCCTGACAGCTTGTAGGGTAGGTGTAGAGGGTGCAACATTGATGCTTTTGAGGCTGGCTTGGATGGTGTTGAGAAGTTGATCCTTATCTGCCTTCTGTTGTTCCTGGAATTTGATGAAGGCAGATGAGAGTTGCTCTAGTCCGTTCCTTAGAGCCTTCAGCTTTTCAGTAGTGCTGGTCATGTCCAGCTGAGGAACGCATGGTGCTTCAGGTAACAGCTTCTCCATTTTCCTTCCCATCATTTCAAAAATCTCAGCAATCCCAATTTGAGATTTTCTCCTTGATGCAATGGGTATTGCTGGAATAGGGGAGGCTGGCTTATTCCTCTTATTCTGGTTGTTGTTTCCAGCAACTGGAGGTTCTTCAGGTACTTGCTTGATCACAACCTCTTTTGTTTTGGAGGAAGAGGGGGCTGCTGTAGTTTGTTCCCCCATCAGTGGAGGAATTTCCAAGCCCTCTTCTTATGCTAGAGCCCTAGCAATGGCCTCGTCCCTAGAAGTATCAGGACGAATAATGGGGCAAGAGAAGGGCCCTCCCAGGCTGATTTTCCTGGGCACAGTTGGCTTTTTCTTTTTAGGGGATTCAACAAGAATCGCTTTTCCTTTGTCAGGTTTCTTTTGTGGCTGAGCCTCTTGCTCAGCCACTTGTTCTTCTGTAGCAAGTGCTGCATCTGTTTCTTTCATTCCCCCTCCTTGTTGTTGCCTAGGAGAGGGTTGTTGTGTTCTTGGTGGTGGTGAAGTATGAGCAGGTGATGGTGGAGGGGATGGAACGTCAGAGGACTCAGAAGTAGCAGAGCTACTTGGGGACGTCTCCTTAGCGGCTGGTGTAGGTTCTGACGTTCCTCTTTTCTTCAACCTTTTTGCAATAGGCTCATTTTCCTCACTGTCCTCCTCCTTGACAGAAAGGGTGATGGGCTTCTCAGAGGATGCTCCCTCTGTCCTTTTTGCGCTACTGAAGGATCTCTTCAGCCTCTGACTGGGACGTTCCCCCTTTTTAGGGGGAGCTTTGGTAGGAGATTTCTTTTTTCCCTGTTTGCTCTCAGTAGCAACAGGGGCTTCCTTCTTTATTTTGGTTGGAGGGGTGATAACTCATATTTTATTGCACTTATTTGTTACTCTTGATTAGTATTTTTAGGATTTATTTGAATAAAATAATGATTTTTTGAGTTAATTTAAATTTTTAGTTTTTGATTGGGTTTAATTTATTTTCGTCAGAATTTTTCAGCTTTATGTTACTTCTGTATTCTGTCCATATCTCGGTCCACAGTTGTCGGATTGACTCCGTTCTTGTTGGGTTTTTCAGATAACACAGAGGGATACAATTCTTATGAAGAGCTCGAAGCCCAATTCGGACTAGAAGCTGGTCGATTTCTGACGCCAAGTTGGACGCGTTTTGTTGAAGTTTTATTTGATTATTGGACTTGTAATTTAAATTAAAACCCAATTACTTAAGTGGCCCAAAGCCAACTTTTAGTTTTATTTTATTTTATTTTATTTCGTATTATAGACAGATGGGCCGATCAGAATTGAGCCCTAACCCGATTTGGGTCGCAGAGTAGGAAACTTTTATTCATTATGTAATTTTCGAATTTGAGGATCAAAGCAAATTCTCTGAAGCGTTCTTCGCGTTTTTTGTGTCCTGAAGAAGACGATCATCCCTGTCAAAAGTCATGGGGCTTTGCCCCACGAATCAGGCCCTAGTTTCGCCAAATTCATTCGTTTACTATTTTATTTTATTTTTTGAAAAAATTTTATTTGATTTTTGAGTCTGTAAGGTCATTTAGAGTTTAGGAGAGTTGGTCTCATAGCATTCTGAGGTCATTTAGTATTTTTCATAGATTTATTTTTGCTTTTGTTTGCTATTTTCGGCAAATTTTTGTGTCCTATCGTATGTTTTGTGATTTTACTGTTGTATGCCCTTGCCTATGATGCATGACTAGGAGTACTACCAGTGTTGATGATTTATATGCATTTGACCCTGAGATAGAGAGGTCATTGCATGCTGGTAGTAGAGCTCGTAGGTTGACTTACAGTAGAGCTGTTCCTGAGCATACCTCAGAATCTGAGTCTGTTGAGTCTGTTTGTTTGGTTATTTATTTGATTCTGAAATCATGGGTGATAGAACACTTAAGCAATTGGTTGCTCCTAATGTTGATAATGAGCAGCCCCTGTGTATTCGTTATGCTAATCCTGTTGTACCTTTTGAGCTTAAGTTTGGACTGATACACTTACTTCCTAAGTTTCATGGTCTTGCAGGTGAGGATCCTCACAAACATCTGAAGGAATTTCGTATAGTCTGCAGCACTATGAAACCACGTAGGTTGGATGAGGAACAAACCAAGCTGCGTGCTTTTCCTTTCTCTTTGGACAGCGGAGCTAAGGACTGGCTGTACTACTTGCCACCTTCCTCCATTGTCAGCTGGAATAACATGTCAAGATTGTTTCTGGAGAAATTCTTCCCTTCATCCAGGGCCACCTTAATCAGAAAGGAGATCAGTGGCATAAGGCAGGCTAATGGGGAGAACATGCATGAGTATTGGGAGCGGTTTAAAAGGCTTTGTGCAAGCTGCCCACACCATCAGATTCCAGACAATCTCCTGATTATTTACTTCTATGAAGGGTTGCTGCCTATGGATAGGAATCTTTTAGATGCAGCTAGTGGAGGAGTCCTGAGCAATAAAACACCTGATGAGGCAAAAGAGTTGATTGCTGAGATAGCGGCTAATGCTCAACAATTTGGCACTAGAGCAAACAGCAGTCAGTGTTCCAAGTGCAAGCTCCTCCAATGCAAAATCCAATAGTGACAGCAGCAGGAGCATTAAGCATAGATAACCAGAGAATGGAGAACAGACTTGATGAGTTGACATCAATGGTGAGGCAGTTGGCAGTGACACAGACTGTGCAACCTTCTGCTCAACAGATAAGCAACCTGTGTGGCATCTGCTGTGATCCTTCTCACCCCACGGATGCTTGTCCTTCTTTTCAAGATAGTGGTTTTCAAGTTGATCAGTCTGTTGCTGCAGTTTTTCCTGGAAAGCCAAAGTACCACCAGCAGCAGCAGCAAAACAATCCATTCTCCAATACATACAATCCTGGCTGGAAAAATCATCCAAATCTCAAATGGAGCCAGAATCAACAAAGTGCACCATTCCAGCAGAATCAGCAAAGTGCACCATTCCAGCAGAGGCAGCAGTTTGTACCTTCACAACAGAGGTAAAATTTTCAACAATTTGCACCTCCATAGAAAATGCAGCAGCCACCAATGCAGCAACAAGTCAGTAGCAATGATCCTTCTTTAGAGGATTTAGTGAAGCAAATGGCAACTAACAATCTGCAGTTCTAGCAGAAGATTGAGTCTTTCATCTAGAATCTGCAAACACAGATTGGCCAACTTGCAACATCAGTGAGTCAGAATCAACAAGCAGGTGACAGCTCCCTTCCATCTCAAATAATTCCAAATCCAAATGGAAGCAGAAATGTGAGTGCTATTTCTCTGCGGTCTGGAAAGCAAGTGGAAGAGCCAAACCAAGCTGTTGCTGAGTCATCTAAGGGAGGTGACACTAGTTCCAAGAAGCAGAGCACTGATACATCCGATATCCATATCCCTCTGCCATTCCCTCAAAAAGCCACTCAGTCCAAGAAGCAATCAGCAAAGGCTCAAGATAAAGAGATACTTGACACCTTCCGAAATGTTGAGGTGAACATCCCTCTTCTGGATGCAATACAACAGATTCTGAGATATGCCAAGTTTTTAAAGGAGTTGTGCACCAATAAGAGGAGACTGAAAGGAGATGAGCGAGTTAGCCTGAGTCAGAATGTATCAGCACTCATCTAGCCCATGCCTAAAAAGTGTCAAGATCCAGGGACATTTACTATTCCTTGTGTGATTGGCAATTCTGTTTTTCATGATTGCATACTAGACTTAGGAGCTTCCATTAATGTTATGCCTACATCTGTGTATAAGTCTCTTGGTCTTGGTCCTTTGCGTGCTACTAGTATTGTGGTTACATTAGCTAATAGGAGTAGTATTCACCCATCTGGTTTGATTGAGGATGTATTGGTCAGATTTAATAATATGATTTTTCCTGCTGATTTCTGCATTTTAGAAATAGAGAGTGAGACTGCTAGTAATAGATCACCAATTATACTTGGTAGGCCTTTCATGAGAATAGCTAGGACCAAGATAGATGTTCATGTTGGTACTCTTTCCATGGAGTTTGGTGATAACATTGTGCATTTTAATATATTTGATGCCATGAAACATCCTAGGGAAAAACATTCTGTTTTCTGCATTGATGTGATAGATGAAGTTGTTGAGGATGTTTCTGCTGAATTCATTGCTGATTTTTCTGATTTTTCATCTACTCATGATTCTGATTTTTGTGGTTGTGGTGATAGTCAAGAGTGCATTGTGTGTGCTGAAATAACATCATATCTTTCTGGTTTTAATGATGCACTGATTGATGAATCTGCATTGTCTGAATTGCCTGCTAATATTATTGACGATCCTAATTCTTTTTCTGAGAATTTGTTTATAGGCACAGCTGCTAACTTGTTTTCTGCAGAACTTGCACCACCAACTACACCTCTTCCATCCATTGAGCAGCCTCCGAAATTGGAGTTGAAGGTTCTGCCTGACCACTTAAAATATGCATTCCTAGAGGAGAATGAGCAGCTACCAGTCATTGTGGCAAAGAACCTTCTACCTGAGCAGGAGGATAAACTGTTAACTTTGCTAAAAGCAAATAAGAGGGCAATTGGGTGGACAATGGCTGACATTATTGGCATCAGTCCTTCCACATGCATGCACCGTATTCTACTTGAAGAAGGAGCTAAACCAGTGAGACAACCCCAAAGGCGTTTGAACCCACTGATTCTAGATGTGGTGAAGAAGGAAGTAACAAAACTCTTGCAAGCTGGAATGATTTACCCCATCTCTGATAGCCAGTGGGTTAGTCCTGTTCAGGTGGTCCCTAACAAGTCGGGAGTCACTGTGATTGCCAACCAGAATAATGAGCTGATTACAACAAGAGCTCAAAACAGTTGGAGAGTCTGCATAGACTACCGTAGGCTCAACCAGGCAACCCGCAAGGACCACTATCTTCTTCCATTTATTGATCAGATGTTGGAGCGGTTGGCTGGTAGATCCCACTAGTGTTTTCTGGATGGATACTCAGGCTACTTTCAGATCCACATTGCACCTAAGAATCAGGAGAAAACGACCTTCACATGCCCCTTTGGCACATATGCATACAGGCGGATGCCCTTTGGACTTTGCAACGCACCAGATTTTGTCCGTTCTCATATTTTCTGCAGGTTTGGCATTCCTCGAGCTATTATCAGTGACCAGGGCTCGCATTTTTGCAATAGGAGCATGGATGCCTTACTAAAAAAATATGGAGTCCTCCACAAGGTAGCTGCAGCATACCATCCACAGGCAAATGGCTAAGCTGAAGTTTCAAACAGAGAGGTTAAGCAAATCCTTCAGAAGACTGTCAATGGTAATAGGAAGGATTGGAGCAAGAGGTTGGAAAATGCTTTGTGGGCATACAGGACTGCCTATAATAAGTCTCCGATTGGGATGTCCCCTTACCGGCTTGTTTATGGTAAGGCATGTCACCTACCAGTGGAGCTGGAGCATCGGGCATATTGGGCTGTGAAGCAGTGTAACATACACCTAATCCAGTCAGAGGGAGAAAGGAAACTACAAATGCAAGAGTTAGAGGAGCTTCGTTTGGATGCCTATGAGAGCTCACGCATATACAAGGAAAAGACAAAGGCATTCCATGATAAGCAGATCCTAAGGAAAGAATTTGCAGTGGGCCAGAATGTGCTGTTATTCAATTCCCGTCTTAAGTTCATGCCTGGTAAACTTAGATCAAGATGGGATGACCCCTTTGTTATTACTGATATTTTTCCTTATGGTGCAGTTGAATTAAATGATAAGCAGACAGGAAACACTTTCACTGTGAATGGGCATCGTCTGAAGCCCTTTTATGAAGGAGCACAACAACAGCTTGTAGAGACACAGATGGATGCAAAGCTTCGGCTGCTTGATGCTGTTTACCCTCCTTAGGGAGGACAGGGAGTTCACTTCCTTTCTTAGCTTTGTTTTTCATGTTTGGATTTAAAAAAAAAAAGTTGATTGATTTTCTTGTTCTCTCTTATGATTAGTGAGTTATACATGGCTTATACTTAAATCACAGGGTTTGATAGAAATTTCTGTTTAGGTTTGGTTCTTGATTCTTGGATTGCATTACTTGTTACTTGATATTGTGCTGCTGATTGCATGATTTGGTATACCCTTGTGAGGTTTTGAGCCTGTAGACATGGTCTGTAGGCCAATCTTTCTTTGTTGTGTGATTCTGCTCTTGATTGTTGTCCTCTAGAACTTGCTCTTGTTCTTTTTGGAACTGCATTTTTCACTTGCATGCATGAATATGATTGAGGCATTCTTTCTTTTCTTTCCCACTTTAGCCAAATAGCCATCCTTACATTGTATTCCCTTGGTTAGCCCTTTTGTGCCTTATGTAACCCTTGTTTCTTAGCCACATTACAAGCCTAAGTGAAAAACTAATTAATTTCACATCTGGAGATTTACTGAGCATTGGTTTTATTATAGTGTTTTGTTTAAGTGTGGGGGTTTGCCCGAGACGTGCAAAGTCTAAGTGTGGGGGGTAACCATCTGGATATTTTGTCTGTATTATTGTTTAAAAACAAAAAACAAAAAACAAAACAAAAACAAAACAAAAAAAAGGAAAAAAAAAACAAAAAGAAGAGAAAAAGCAAAAAGAAAAAAATATGTGTGTTATTCTCTATCTTTTCATTATCTTTGTTTTATGTTCTTAGTTTAGTTCTTAACTTTTGCTCTTTGTAAATTTCTGGGGTGTTTAGCTTTCTCTTCCATATTCATCCATACCTTTACCTCAACCCTATTACAACCCTGCATAAAGCCCTATTGATTTGTGCATGCATGTGATATTAGCAGTGAAGAAGTAGAACTTGAGCAAGCCTATGGTAGGATGATTTTCTTGAGTTGATTTGAGTGATATACTAAATTAACTGATACACTTGAGAGAAAATTGAGAGCATCCTGCGAGGAACTATTTTTGTGTAGTTTGCAGTTGCAGTTGAAATTGACAGGTCTTGTGATTTGAGATTAAGGAATTTTTGTCCTGGTTGTTTTATCTGTTCAAGACTTGTGATTTTTGTTATCTTTTGTATACTTGCTAATTATTAGGAAGGATAGGTTGATCTTCACTCTTTTCTTATTTCTTTGTTTTCTTTTTCTATTCTAGTTTTTGCCCAGGAGTGCAAAAAGATAAGTGTGGGAGAATTTGATAACTCATATTTTATTGCACTTATTTGTTACTCTTGATTAGTATTTTTAGGATTTATTTGAATAAAATAATGATTTTTTGAGTTAATTTAGATTTTTAGTTTTTAATTGGGTTTAATTTATTTTCGTCAGAATTTTTCAGTTTTACGTTACTTCTGTATTTTGGCCATACCTCGGTCCACAGTTGTCGGATTGACTTCGTTCTTGTTGGGTTTTTCAGATAACACAGAGGGATACAATTCTTATGAAGAGCTTGAAGCCCAATTCGGACTGGAAGCTGGTCGATTTCTGACTCTAAGTTGGACGCATTTTGCTGAAGTTTTATTTGATTATTGGCCTAGTAATTTAAATTAAAACTCAATTACTTAAGTGGCCCAAAGCCAACTTTTAGTTTTATTTTATTTTATTTCGTATTATAGACAGATGGGCCGATCAGAACTGAGCCCTAACCCGATTTGGGTAGGGGTATATGACGGCAGAGTAGGAAACTTTTATTCATTCTGTAATTTTCGAATTTGAGGATCAAAGCAAATTCTCTGAAGCGTTCTTCGCGTTCTTCATCTTGTTCTTCTTCTTTTTATTTTATTTTAATTTTTAATCATGTTTATCCTAGCCATGCTATGCTAAAACCCCTTTAATCAACCTAAGGGGAAGGGATTCCATGGATCTGTCTAAAGGATTCGCGATCACTCTCTAATCAGTTTCGTTTCTTTACCCTAACTCAGATCGATATTCTGTGATTGTGGATATTCGATCTGAGGTTCACAATTGCGATTATAGGAAAAGAATGATCATCAGATTTTATGATCAGATTGTTCTCAATTGAAAATAAGGATTCTGATTCAATTGAGGTTAATCACGAATTTGGTAATTTTTATCCAAGGAAGGACATCCTAGGAACCCTAACCTTAGGTTGGTTAATTTTTAATTACGAGTTTTTAATCCCAATTTTTATATTCTGTCTTTTAATTATTCAAACAAAAATCCAAAACCCCCCTTTTAATTTTCTGTTCTCATAAGCGATTTTAACCAAAACAATTTCCTTGAGAGACGACTAAGGGTTTCCACTTTACTGCAAATTTTCTGAACCCTAATTAAAAAAATAATTTTTAATTTGCGCGAGTTCGACAGCTCGTGTCAAGGGGGAACAGTTCTCCTTGCCTGGGTGTAGGTGGAAGTGGTTGCAGATTTTGAAGGGGTTGCCTTCGTGGTTTTCTTCTTTGGGGCCTCAGTGCCCTCTTCTTCTTCAATGTCATCAACGTCACGTCTGACGTTGTAACCTTCAGGACATGGAATCTCTGTTTCTATGTAGGTGCTCCTCAAACCAATTCACGTCTTAAAATCAATGACAGACCCCAACACTAGGTCTTCATCATCATAAGTCGGTACTCCAGCTCTTAGACAGAGCTTTGTAATTAGGCAGGGAAGGCAGACAGAAGTTTTCCTAATCTTCTTCTTCAGGCTGACATAAATGAAAGGTACTGCATCAATGGAAATATTTTTCATGATGCAGTAGAGTTGCACCTGTAATGCCTACTTGACAATGGCATCATGATTGAAGGGGGTAAGATTGGTGTTAGTGAACAAAGCACAGAATCTGGCTTCGTCTTCAAACTGCCCTTGCAGAGGGCTCCCTTGGCATAAATAGGGTCACCAATGGTGATCAAGTTCTTTACTTCCAGCAAGAACTTTGGGACTTCTTTGCTTTCTATGTACCCTTGGTACGGGCAGTTGGAAATGGTTGGAAGATGGAGTACTTCCTTGATGGCTGAAGGGGAGAATGATACTTTCTTCCCCCTCACAGTCACCACATCAGGTGTGTATCCTTCAGGCAACCGCTTCACATGATACAAGAACTCAGCCACTAAGGCGGTGTTGAGTTCTTATACGTCTATGGCAAACAAATTCCACTTGAGTTTGGTTAAAGCCCTCTTCACGAATGATGGAAGAGGAGCTTTGTCTTGCAAGAAGATGTTCCTCTCTGGGTAGAGAGATACAACTTCTTCAGTGATTTTAGGTGCTTGGTCACGGCTGGCCACAGGGGTGACAGTTACTGAAAGTCTAGTCATGGTTATGGAAGAAGACGAGGTTAGGGAAAAATGCAGGGGGGAAGGGATTTAATAAGAGCGAAAGTTTCTAAGTTGGCAGAAAATAGTAGGGCTTTGAAGGAGAAAAGAGATGAGTTTAAATAGGCATGCAGAGGAGGGGAAATGAGAAGTTTTTCAGGACGTGGAGGTTAAGGAATGGAAGTTGAGGAGGTAGTGGAAAGGGAACGTTATAGAACGAGTGGTTAGGGTTAGTGGTATTCAACTGCTAATGGTGGTGGTAAGGAGGTGGAACGGTTTAGGTTAGAAACGTGGGAGAGAGGAAAATAGGGTAGGAGCAGTTGCATTAATGGCTGAGGAGAGTTGGGGAAGATACCCATACAAGATTCCATTTTAAGCCCATTTTAACATCCAAGCATGCATTTTTATACACATTTAGGTTCATGTTCGTGTTGGTTACCTATACAACTCATTTAACATGCCAAGACTCTTCTTTTAGTAAGAAAACTCATGATCAAAGGTTCAAGAACATACCCATGGCTCTCAAAACAGAACAAGGAAGGCTCTTGGAGCTCTCTATGCAGCTCCCAAGTCTGACTTCAAAGGGTCCACGAATTTGACCATCAAAGCTTGGTTCTTTGCCATCAAAATGGCTTATTGCAACCTCACACAACAAGGAAAAGGTTCCCTCTTCACAAGCCAAGGAGTCAACTCTCTCTCCCTCACCTACAGTGGCCTAAACTCAGAAAACAAGGGTCACACTCCCACCCAAGTCTCTCCTACACTCAACCATGAGGTTTAGATGAAGAAAACTAGAAGAAAGTTGATCACTTTGAGGAGTTTTGGAAGAAAATGGAGGTGGAAAGCTTGGAGAGCACAAACTCAGAAATGGAGGCACAATGGGCATGTAGAGCTGATTAGAATCAGCCTAGGGTTATGTGCCCAAGTCTATTTATAGCCGTTTAAGTTTTAATCGCACAGTATTAGCACTAATAGCTACGCTTATCATTTTAATCCAAAACTTGGATTCTGAACCTAGCCATTTTTCTAAGATTTATCATATTTTTATTTTATTTTTCACAACAATTTTCTCGTACGCGCTTTTACGTAGCTGGTATTAGTTCTGACACCAATTCTCATTATTTTGCCTCGAAACTTATTATACCAGTCCTATATATTATTCTAATAATATATACACACTTTTCAGAATTTTGCGGGATACTTAATCGGTACGCCTTTATACTGCGAGCAGAACCGGTATCTGCACTTTTCGTCATAAAATCGACTTTCAGCATTATTAATCACTTACTATAATTATTTAAGCCTCCTCATAATTATTAGAGTCAATTATGGAATTATTTCCTAATTTCACATTTAATTAATTAAAATTCCTAAATTAACGGTACGGGTTCTTACAAAATCACTCAAGATGATGTTTTTCTCTTAAGAACTCATGACTCTAAGTTGTATCTATGGTGTAGTGATGAAATGTTAACTATTGATGGATGTTCATGCTTGGTTCTTGAAAAAATGAAGAACCCCAGAGAGGAGAGGAATTTTCTATCATTAGAGGAGATGAGAGTGCAGCAATAAGGGTTTCAGAAAATGCCTAGGGTTTTATGTCACTTAGCTATTTATAAGAGCACTCACTTAAATCAACAATATTAGTTTAATTAGTTTCGCTCATCGTTTAACTTTGAAATTTCATATTCTTAACCTAGACATTTTTCTAGGAATTAACATATTTTTACATTAATTTTTCGAGACACTTTTTCGGTACACATTTTATACGTAACCGGTATTAGTTATGATGTCACCGCTCATTATTCTTATTCCAAACTTGATATCCTTGACCTAGATATTTTTATAGGAATATTTATATTTTTATTATTTTTTTTGGAATACTTCATCGGTACGCATTTATACTGTGAATCATAACCAATATCTGCACTTTTCATCAGAAAAGCAATTTAAGCGTTATTTGACCTTCTCGATAATTATTCTAATCTTTCTATATTTATCCAAAGTCAATTATGGAATTATTTCCTAAACTCATAATTAAATTAGTTAAATTCTTAATTTAACGGTGCGGGTTCTTACACTTGTGGTGGAGGATTCTTTGAGGACCCCTTGTCTTACTAAGATTTCTGTTAGAAATCTCACCCCTTTTTATGGCACATTTTCTGGAAATGACGTTCGTGAGACGGACACTAATACAGGCAAGAGGCTAGCATAGAGATTTTATTATTGTTATGAGTCATGCATATTATTATTATTCATTTTACCATGAGAAGACTTTACTATGACTAGAGTTGATTGGATTCTATTGTTATTTGAGGTGAGCATAGGGGTTGTCTATGCCACTATTAAATGAGCTATTTATTTGTTGACTTGAGTATTTGTATTATAGCACTATGAGCTATGAATGCTTTTGAATTGTTATTTATGAGTATGAGGTGTTTCATATTTTATTTTAGTGTTGCAATTACATAAGGATTGTTATTAAAAGGAAAAGTTAATTCACCATGAGGATTAACCTTGTTTATTTCAATTAAAACATTTTTTGCTTCCGCGATTAAATATTGCAAGCTGCGCTTTATGTAACATCCCGTGTATACCCAGTTTGTTATCTTATCATCGTATTAAGCGCTGCTTAATTAAAATGCGGAACTAACTTTTTCTCTTCAATTATGACGTAATTATTATTAACCAAGTTGATTAATCAATCCTTTTTCAAAACATTGCCTGAATGTAAATTGCAATTAAACAATTAACTGAAATACCTCATATATAAATGTGTTTCTCGTCACGGGTCTACAACACGTAGTCCGGACAACATCCTGATTCATTATACAGAACAAGTCTAAATAAACAAAACATAAATCAATGTGGCATGGACAACCCCCATACTCACCAAATAAGGCAACAAAACCCAACAGAGTCTCAACTCAATAAACCATATAAAAGCATAAACAATAACTAAGCATATTAGCACTCAACATGTATAATCCACTAAGCTCCGACCTCCTGCCACCCGAGGTATCCACCCCCCAGGTACCTGAACCTGGAAATGTGCCCCAAACGTGGGGTGAGATCTCTAAAAAAAATCTCAGTAAGACAAGGGGTCCTCAAGGATCTCTCCACCCCAAGCTCACTTACATGCGCAATATAAGTTCTAAAACAATAAAATAGTATAAGTTCCAAAATCTGTGCAATGCAGCATATAATCATGTCATGTGTGTCAAAATCCTAATGGCCAGAGAACATACAGGAATTACATACGTCTACAACCTACAATCAATTCAAGACGCTACTTGCACCCACACACAGAATCACCATATTGTATGACGCCACATACTCAGGCTTACCGTCTAGGTGAAACAACACATACATATCATAAGGCACTTGCACTTAACAGTTCAATAGCATTTCAAATATCAATACATGAAAACACATCATGCATATAAACCATCCCCCTATGGGGTATGGTGGAACCAACAATGGCAAAATCGAGGACACGAAAGTTTACCTCTAATGCCAAAATCTCTATCTAAAAGGCTTGGTAACAACAGGCAACCCAACAATCTCACCATAAGTCAATTGAAATCTGTTCGTTATGAATACACAATTTAATATTCAGAAATCTTAATTTCATAACCATTAAACAAGGTATTCTCTTTCGTTTTCATCCTTTCTAATTCATAATTATTAAGCATTAAGCCCCACAATTAAAGGTATTAATGTTTCCCAACAGTAACACTGACTTTCTAGGGCCTCATGCCCAAATGGGGACTGTCCCACACAATAGAAACTGGTTTCTGGTCATTCTGACAGGTAGGAATCGATTACCAAACAATGGGAATCGATTCCTGCTCTTGGTAATTGATTCCCAACAAAAAGGAATCGATTCCCACCCTTGGTAATCGATTCCCAACAGAAGGGAATCGATTCCCACGCGGGCAGAACACAATTCTGCGGAAAATTTCTGCATAATCCAAGACCAAATTGCTTCCCCGTGGTTCAAGGTCCGATTTTTCTAAAAACAGAAGTTCCAAAGCATTAAACATGCATAGATTAACAACTTTTAACTTGATTAATCAAAGTTCCCACATTTAGTGACTTAAACAAGCTAAAATCATGGATTTCAAGAGGTATGATCATGGTATACCTGTGGAGTCTCAAAAACAACAGAAAGATATGCTCTTGGAGCTCTCAAATATGTCCCAATATTTCAGATTACACAAGCCACAAATTTGATCACAAAGCAAGATCCTTTTCCTTCAAAGGTGGCTTCTTGAAACCACAAATGCCAAGTAAATGATCTTCTCCCCAAGAACTCAGAACACAGCCCCTCACACACTTAAGAAAAGAGGCTACCAAACTCTGAAATGTCAAGACTTTCACCCTCCCCAAGCTAGAGCACACTTATACAAGAAACTTTTGTGAAGAAGGCAAGAGAAAATGTGGTCTCTTGGAGCTTCAATGGAGGGAGGTGGCTGCCACCCAAGAACTCAGAAAACCAACATGGAGGGGTGGGAATTCTGACCTAGGGCCTTGTGCCCATGTATTTATAGGTGCACTTAAGTTTAATCCCACTGTAAGGACTAATAGCTATACTTATCATCTTAATCTCAAACTTCATATTCTGAACCTAGCCATTTTTCTAAGATTTTTCATATTTTTATTTTAAATTTTCGCAACACTTTTCTGGTACGCGTTTCAACGTTGTCGGTATTAGTTCTGGTATCAGTTCTCATTATTTAGACTTCAAACTTGATATTCTTGACTTAAATATTATTCTAAGAATATTCATATACTTATTATAATTTTTTGGGATACTTCATCGGTACGCATTTATACCGGGAAGCAGAACCGGTATCTGCACTTTTCGTTAGAAAAATGACTTTTAACATTACTAAGCCCTTATATTAATTATTCCAACCTTCTCATAATTATTCTACGTCAATTATGGAATTATTTCCTAATAGCGTAATTATATCATTTAAATTCCTAAATTAACGGTGTGAGTTCTTACACTTTAAATACCATTTGGATGTTAATACACCGGCTGCAGACTGGGTGTTACATATAGGCTACACTACTCAAAAGTAGCTTATTTGTGATGGGCAATATTTGTCGCAAATAGACTTTGCGACAGAATTTTGCGTTAGACAAACTGGTCCGTCGCAACTTGCGATGGAATTAGACTATCAGAAATGGCTGCCATGGAAATGGCGAATTGAGATTGAATTCTACTGCAAACGGCCAACTAGATTGTCAAATTTGCGACGACACTACTCTAAACGAACCTGTCGCAAATTAAGGCCCCTATCGATTATTTTTGTGATAGTGAGCTTGAATTTGATGACCATGAGATTGAAGAGGAAGGTATGAAAGAAGAAGTCGAAGAACACGGTACCCACTGCATATAATACAAGATCGATCAAAGCATTTGAAACAATCTGTACCCTTTTCTTTTGCTAGTATGAAAGCTCATGGTTTTCTCAATAGATTTATCCAACTGATCTAGATGATGAGGTAGTGGTGACGATTGTAATTAATAATAATAATAATAAAATTATCTTTAGAAGCAATTTCTAATATCGATAATTAAATTAATAATAATTATTATTATGAGATTAATTATTATAATATCATAAAATATGTAAATGGAAGTATTAACAAGAAAACAAATTATTTCACAAAAA
This sequence comes from Gastrolobium bilobum, assembly GCF_033153095.1. NCBI lineage: Eukaryota > Viridiplantae > Streptophyta > Magnoliopsida > Fabales > Fabaceae > Gastrolobium > Gastrolobium bilobum. The sequence continues at coordinate 24,693 of NW_026895107.1, read as the reverse complement.
GAAAATCAAATATTAAATGAAAGTTACAATATAAAAGGAAATTGATTTTAAATTTCAACATTTTATTCACTAACATAAAATTATTTAGAAAAAAATATATTTAGTGAATCTAATTTATCTAAAATAATGATTAAACAAAGCAAACTTTTAATATAAATTATAAAAAAAAACCCGTATACAAGGGAAGATAATTTTTGAGTTGTATAAAAATATTATCACACTAACATAAATTTTGAATGGCCGCCACATTACATTCATGTAGTTTGTAACACCCCGTATGCATCTGGTTTGTTAACATGTCATCGTATTAAGCCATGTTTAATTAAAAAATGCGGAATATCTTTTTCTTTACAATTATGACGTCATTATCATTACCAAGTTGAATTACTTAATTCATTTTCAAAACATTTCCTGTATGTAGATTGCAAAAGACAGCTAACTGAAATACCTCATAAAATAGAATAACTGTGTGTATCTAAATCACGGAACTACAACACGTAGCCCAGACCATATTCCTGATACATTACTACAACTCGAAACTAAGTAAGACATAGTCAATCAATGTGGCATGGACAATCCCCATGCTCACCAAATAAGGCAACATAGCCAACAAAGTCACAGCTCAACAGTAACAACATAATCATAAAATGAAGCTAATAGCATAATAGCAACAGACATAATCAAGCATCCAAGCATAATCAGCATAAGCAGGCAAGCGTCAGTCAACTAAGCTTCGTCCTCTTTCCGCTCGAGGTCTCAACCCCAGTATTACCTGAACCTGAAATGTGTGCCCCAAACGTGGGGTGAGATCTCTAAAAATAAATCTCAGTAAGACAAGGGGTCCTCAAGGACTCTCCCGCCTCAAGCTCACTTACAAGTATAATATAAGTTTAAAACAATAATTTTCAATGCATGTTCATGTTAAGGCATTTATATCATGACATTATCATCTCTTGCTCAACGAGCCAAGTACTACGACTTATTAATCATGTGATGTATGCAATTGCGGTTCGACTGGCTAGGGAACAAGATAGGGCTTATACACGTGTGTTACCTACCCACATGAGGGAGGCTACCTCATGCCTTGCACACCAGGGTGGCTGCCTGATCGTACAAGTACTAACATCACATTCATACATTACATCAACAGTTATAGTGCCTTACACACCAGGGTGGCTTCCTGATCGTACAAATACTAACATCACATTCATACATTACATCAACAGCTATATCAACATGTCTCAGGCATATATCAATGCATATATCATTTTCATAAAAGCATACTATGCATATAAACCACCCTCCCATGGAGGTCGGTGGAACAAACAAGAGACTAATCCGAGGACATGAAAGCTTACCTTGCAAGCTAACTATCCAAGCCAAGAGTCCAACCAGCTCAAAATCCACACACAGCACAATCACAATCTGTTTTGGACCGATAAATATATCAATATTCAAACATAACAAGCATACGATGTAAAGACAACGCCTTTCCTTTACGTTACATGTCTTTAGGCTCTTCACAAAGCCATAAGCCCTTAATCACTTGATTCTGACTTAGATTAATTAATACAGAAGTCCTCATTGACCAATCATGGGTTCATAAACCCAAAATATCATTCTGTATGAACAGTACCATTACTGTCCTTGCAAACCCAGAATATCTGGATATTCGTCGGGGACATATTCGGATATCAATATCCGGATATCTGTCTGGCAATATCCGGATATCTGTCTGGCAATATCCGGATATCAATATCTGGATATTCAGAACCCCATATCCGGATATCCATATCCGGAGATCAATATCCGGATATTTCTAACCCAATATCCGGATATTTCGCGGCAGAACTCAGATTCTGTATTTCGCGAGATATCAATCCAAATGTGGTTCATTTCACGATTCCAGAGGCTTAAACATGCATTTTAAGGTGTGTTCAAGCTTACCCATCCACAAGTTACTAACTTTAATTCATTACATGCATCAAGGTTCCACTTTTAACCATTAAAACTCATGATCAAGGTAGGTGACACTTACCCAAAGCTCAAAACAGGGAAAGGAGTGCTCTTGGAGCTCACCAAACAGCTTCAAAGGTTCTGACTTTGAAGGTGCACGAAAATGGCACACCACAATGGTTCTTTCTTCACAAAGGTTGCTCCTTGGAGCTTCCCAAACCAAAGAAAAGACTCCCAACACACACAACTCAGAAATAGCCCCTTCCCCACACCCACACAGCACCCTCAACTCAGAACATGACACCTTTCACCCTCACCAATGCTCACACCCAAGTGTTTACTTGTTTAGAGGTGAAGAAATCAAAGAAAGGAGGTGGCTTGGAGGTTTTCTCATGCAAAGGTGACCAAGGGAGAAGGGTGGCAGCAGCCAATGTTCTCAGAAATTTCACGTAGGCACCAAAGAATGACCTAAAAATCTGTGCCAAGGCCTTATATATAGGCCACTTAAGATTTAAACGCATTGTATTAACGCTAATAGCTACGCTTAGCATTTTATTCTCAAGCTTAGGATTCTGAACCTACTCATTTTTTTAAGATTTGTCATATTTTTATATTATTTTTCGCAGCACCTTTCCGGTACGCGCTTTTCCATAGCCAGTATCAGTTCTGGCACCAGTTCTCATTATTTTAACTTGAAACTTGTTTTACAAGTCCTATATATTGTTCTAGTAATATTCCCACACTTATTATAATTTTCTGGGATACTTCACCGATACACATTTATACCGGGTAGCAGAACCAGTATCTGCACTTTTCGTCAGAAAAACGACTTTCAGTATAATTACTCACTTACCAATATTATTTAAGGCTCATAATAATTATTAGGGTCAATTATGGAATTATTTCTTAATTCTCACATTTATTTAATTAATTTCCTTAATTAACGGTGCAGATTCTTACATAGTTTTTCCTCTTCATGCCATTAATTAATATATTTATCTATGGAAGAGGAAAAAATGTTGTTAATGTTAGAGAAATATAAAACGATTAATTGGCCTCCACCGAGTTCGATCCTCACCGATACCATTTCATTAATAAATAATTAAATATTATAGAGTTTGTAGCATAGGTAGGAGGGGCTTGTGCATTGTCGATCCTTTCAAGCTCAATAAACTCTTGTCTCATGGGGCGTGTTAGAGAAATATAAAACCATTAATTGACTTTATTGGTTCTTTACAATTATTATATTTGATGCGGACTAGTGTTCGAAGAAATGAAGAGCTCAATGAAACAACAACCCAGCATAAGTTAAAGGGCCAAACTAAGGACTTAATCAATAAGAAAACACACTAGGACAATCTCGCAAAGAAATTCCGTAAAAGGAGAGGCCAAGGCCTAGTTTTTCAATATAAGTAAGCTCATAAAATAAATACTGACTTGAGTCAGATGCTTTACAAGTATTCACCCCTCATACTCCAGCCAATGTACTCAACAACAACATTGAAGATCCAATCCCGTGGACATCATCCCACATAACAAAGCAGAGATTCCATTGTATCCACCGAATTCACAAAATTTCCTATTTGGACCAGGTTGAACCGTGAGTGATTTGATCCAATTTCTTTTGATATAATCAATATTATATTAGAATATTATTTTCTGGTTAGCATCATTGTTGTTTTATCATGACAGCTGCAACACTACTGTCCTCTAAATCAAGAAATTACATAAAATGTTATTCAAATGGATTACACAATTGTAAAGATATTAAAAGAAATAAATAGCAAAATCCAAAATGTAAAGAAAAGATAAATACATTTCTCCTAATGCATTCTCATTTTAATGACAATAATAAACAAAAAATTCAATACATTTTAATTGCTGCATACATGGAAAGACATTACCATTATAACAAAGAGAGTTCATCCCTCACTAATTGCCTTCCATAAAATACAAATGCCACCGTTCAACATTTTAAAATACAATAACCTTATAATGAATAACTAATAATCTTCACAATTATCATCATTCTCTAACAATGGCTTTCTTTCGCTCAACCACAGATCCAGGTTCCAATGTGACTGTGACCAAAGAAGAGTTCAACCTCTTTCACAACATTGATCGTTTACTCTTCACCCGTTTGGTTGTGAAACTTGGCCGTGACCCAGGCCAATCCATACATGTCATGTCCTTCATCTTGTTCCTTGAAAAGATGAGCAAAGATTTCAGATTGGTGAAAAACTTGCTCAGTTGGCCTGATAAAATGCTTCATAATCTCGCAGATGAGTCCCTCTTGGCCTTGAATTGCATTGAAAGTGTCCATTTCCCTTACAATGCTAATATTCATGATAAGGGTTTGCCTTTGATCCAAAACCTCACTCGTATGACTATTTCCCTGAAATACTTGACTGAGAAACGCATGCATATAATCCCTGCAGTCACTAAGTTACTCAATGAGGTTTGTTCTAGAGCTTTCACTGACATAGTACAGAAAGTGCAGTACGAGAAAGCTATGAAGGAACAGAACTTCAATGTTCCAAATCTTTATGGGACAATTCCTAATCCTTATATGCAGCAACAAGTGTTATATTTTGCCCCAGCTCCTCCTAGGGTTGCAATTGTGCAACCCCAACAGATTGCTGTGCCGGTAACTCAATGGAATGAAGGAAGTTCGAGTCATTATGGTGTTTCAAATAGAAAAGAGTTTAATAGAGGATTCAATCAGATTACGACCATGTTTGCTACTAATCTTTCTCTAGGTAGTGAGAGAAAGGAAGTGACTGTAGATGATAGGACAATCTTTATGACATTCTCCAAAGGATACCCCATTTCAGAGTCTGAAATCCGAGATTTCTTCTCAAGGTTCTTCTTCCATCATCTACTGCATTCTTTTATAATTTTTTTTTTCTTATTTACTCTTGTAATAATATATCTAACAGTTTAGATTTAATGGTTTATTATAAAAAGGGTTAAATTTGATTTGCCTCAATTGGATTGAATTTATATCACTCCATGTGTTACTTGTGGTTTTGCTATGTTACTTGAAGTCACTGACTTTACACGTATTGTAGTTAGTTTAGTTAGCACAAAGCTTCCTATGGTTATCATACTGTTAATTTTTTATTTATTTTTTGGTAATCTTCATCCGGCTAATTAATCCAAATGGTGAATAGCAATTTGTTATAAATTTTTTAGATGATTTTAGAGATAAAATATTTGAATGACACAATTTATCAATGTATTATGTAGAATAATGAGAATAAAAAGTGGCACACAGATATCGACAAAATCTCATAAATCAATCTGAAGTTAACAGTAAAAATAAGAAGTTTGTTTGTGTTTGTGGAATAACGTTACTTGCGCATCGTTATTAAATTTATTTTGATTAATTCAACTTAAAAGCTTAAACTAGTGGATCAGACTATATTAATGATTTTTTTGGTTATATATCTCTAACACGTCCCCTCACAAGAGAGTGTACTGAGCTTGAAATGTGCATGATGCATCAGACCCAGCCTATATGTGCTAAGAAATTCCACAAAGAAAATGGGGCGCGCGCGAGGATCGAACCCGAGACACCGATGCCCTAATATCATGTAAAGAACAGGCGAATTAGTTCTTTACATTGTATTAGAGCTTCAGTGACTACAAAGTCACGAGTTCGATCTTTACACGCCATCACTTTCTAGTGAAATTAAAATAAACACAAGGTAAACAAAAATTTGGGCCTGTGTAATATCTACACTTCAAGCCCAGAAGGCTCTTGCGTGAGGGAGTATGATAGAGAAAAGTATATAAACCATTAAAAAGGCTCTCGTCAGCATTTTAAGATTTTGGTTTGAAGTGGTTCTTTACATGATATTAAAGCTTCAGCGACCACAACATCATGAGTTCGATCCTTAGAGATTGCATATGGATTATTTATTCTAGTAATTATAATTTTTTTAAAATTACAATGGAAAAATAACACATTTGTGTTTTATCTGTTTAATATGAAAAGTTTGAGTGTATGATAGTTAATAAACATATATAGTTGTGATTGCATTATGACAAATGTTATTATCATTCAGATTATTCTTTATAGATTAGATTCTTCAGGGTTTATGTCATCCAAATATTTCACCGTTAAAATCATATTAGCACATGACATTGAAGTGCCAATCAATGTTCGAAACATTTTGTTATCATTCAGATTATTCTTTATAGCTTGGATTCTTCATAGTAACACTTTATGTTTGACATAATGACATAATAGGGTGAGTTTGTACTATATACAAAGTGACATAATGACAAGTGGGTTTTGTTATAATAGAAAAGATTTAAGAAGGCTTTCGTACTGATGGGAATAATCAAAAGGTATAAAATGACAAGGTTGAAACCGCATGACACAATTATTGTCATTTCTTTATGAAGTTGCTTCTTGTGACCAAAAGGCATGAGTTCGAGTATGATAAATAGTGCCTTTGTAAAAATACAAGGGTAAAATTGTGTGTAATGGACCGTAACTTTTATCATCACAAGCCGGTGAACCTTGTGTACCGGAGTTTACCCTTTCTTTTTCCCTTTGCTTTGTACTTTATTATGTGAATTTTTCCTCTCTAACTCATTTCTTTTCTTTCATGTTCTCTTGCTTGTTTTTAACGTCCAACAGAAGATATGGATATATAGTTGAAGATTTGTATATGCAAGAAGTTCAGCCACCCGAGCAACCATTGTATGCTCGCCTTGTGGTTCGACCTGAGGCCATAAATGTGATTGATCATTTCTTTGAAGCCACAAGTAGAGTCAAATTTGCCATCAATGGGAAGCATATTTGGGCTAGAAGATATTTTCGTAAGGGTGGCAAGTCACCACCAGCAACATCCCCAGTGACTTCTCGAACACCTTCACCATCTGAACCAGGGACATCTTATGGATGATTTCTTAAGAGTTTGTTCTGTTGCTTTGCTGAGAAGATAATAAAGTGTTACTTTCAATCCTGACCTTGCTTTGAGTTTCCAAGGCAAGACTAATAACTTATGGTTTGCATGATGCAGGTTTTTGAATAATATTTAGAACAGTTGTTTGTTCTATTATTTAGACTTGTGAACTTCTCAAGTCATTAAACTCAATGTTTGTATCTCGTTGGATTTGAATATTTATTACTGTTGCCTTTATTTGTTTTTGATTAATCATGAATTTTAACGATTTTTTTTTTTTTTTTGATAACAATTTTAACTAGTTTTATTATATGCATGCTTAGTGAATATACATGTGTCATGTTAGCAAAACAACTGAACTCCGTTTACGTAAGCATAAAATAATCTACGACCTACATCATATAATATATAAAATCAATTGAAAATTCATACTGCATACAGTACATGAAAAGACATTGAGGGGAAACGTTTGCAAATCGGAGAAGATGATTGATTGTGGGGCTACAAATTTTTATTCCTTAGGATTTTCGAATTAGGTGGAGCAGTGGTTATTATGTTTCATTTGGGTTGTGTAGCTTGTACACATATTAAGGCTAATGGTTCTTATTTGTGATTTTGACAAAAAAAGGTTCTTCATGGTGTTGATAAAGATTGGCACAACTAGGAAGCTTGGTTAAGGTAGAGTTGTCAACAATTTCCAAGGTGGTAAGAAATTCACCAATGTAGGGATTTATTCATATATTGTCTCATGTATCTTGATAAAGATGTCTTATTTTATTTTATCATTAGCACGTATATCCTTCGAGATTTAAGAAATCCACATTAATGATATGAGATAAATCTTAGGATTTAGGAAACTCAAAAACTAAGAAATTAATTTGCTTGAAAACTAAGCAGGTATGTCATAAATAGAACTAATGGCTTAAGTGTGCTGAGAGACAAAGAGAGAGAACAAGTGTCAGAAGAATTCATGTTATAAGCGAGGTTATATAAGTGGTGTTACACCGTGTAGGGATTAGGTTTTATTAAAGAATTGATTTTTCTTTCGTACTTGTTCCGGATGGCCCAAGCACTGGAGCGGCCCAGTTACTCAGGCCCAATCCTCGGCTTTCTTCTGAGTCAGCCCTTAGGGCTGACGTGGACCCTCACGCTCTCCAAGACTGCAGCACGTCCAAAATATACACCAAAACGTCTCACTTTGGGACATTAATCGCTAAACCCAGTCGCCATAAGCACTGCAAAGGAATATGCCCCTTTGCTCAGTGCTGACATCGCCTGATGCAGTAGGTACAGCGCTGCCATCGTGGCAGCGCCAACCGCGCCTAACACTGCCATCAGGGGGACACATCCCAAGAAGGGCTGACCCCCATCTCACCAACCCACACCATTTTTCTTATAAATAGCCCTCATGGGCACAGCAGGAAGATCATCTTTTATGTACTGTATTTACGCCCATTTACTCTTAAGTCATACCCATACTATTTGTCTACCATTGATATCTGCTTGCTTGTTCTTGGAATAATACCTTCTAACCTGGTCATTACCTTAGCTAGAGGTACCATCCATATAACAACATTACCCTCAAAGGGTACGTAGTGGGCTCACAGAACCAAACGGTACAGTAATAAAAATATTTAGTCAATAAAAGGCGTCGACCATTAGGATGAAGACTCTTAAAAGAGGAGAAGAGATACATAAAAGAGAAAACAATTTAAGAGTATTATTCATTATTCATCTTCTTCACAATACACGTTATTTATGCACACACTCTACGTAAACCCATGCAATCGATCTACTAATAGACTCTTAACTCCTTAACAACCTACGACTCTCACATTCTTCGCATGGCTTCCTATCAAGCAACGTAGTCTTGAGTATGGTCGAGTGATGCTTCCTCCATGAAGATCTTCTTCGTGTAACAATATGCGTAAAATTTTTTATAAAAGGAAAACAATTGATCCATATGGATACATAAATAAAACAAAAGATGCTGATTTGTTGGGACATCAAGTGGAGCCCAACAACAAGACCATACATGAGCACAAAGTGAAAAGAACCAACTCAACCCACTAATTTAAGCTGTTGAGTGAACCTCACATTAATAATTTTATATATTATATCTCTAATAAGCTACCTCACATAAGAGCCCACACAGCCCATTTACATGTGCTAAAATGGGCTAAAAAATTCTGTAATACGTCTTTGAAGATTATTATATATGTTCACTCACGTTTACTACTGAATTTTGTTTTATTAAACTGATCAACTCCCGGACGCTGATTGGTATAGCTAAGAGGAGTGACGACCTATATGTGATAGTCAAAAAAGAAGTTTAGCAAGTGAAGCCAGCTGCCAAGCTTGAGAAGGGTTGTAATAATGTTCTAAATGGAGCAGATGCAACTACCGTTTGGCACAGACGTTTGGGTCACCTTTCAAAAAATATTTAACATAAAATGTCTCAACAAATGAGACTTCCTTTTGCCTCTAGTGATAGTAAGACAAATAAGGTCCTTGATATGTTGCACGTCGATATTTAGGGTCCTTTTTTACTGCATCTATTAATGGTAATCATTTCTTTCTTACTATGATGGATGATTATTTACAGTTTACTTGGACATTTCTAATGAAAAGCAAGAGTGAGGCTTGACAACACATTAGCAATTAGAACTATTAAGAAGTTTGTCATGGAATGGTTATACAAAAAAATCATCTTCTTTCATGTAACCAAAAACTGTTATAAAATAAAGAAATAATGGGAGAGGATGAGGGGATGACATATTACAAGACTAAGTCAGAGAGAAGACAAAAGAGATAGGTAGAATACTGATTCTTATTCCATCATTATATTTACATAGAAGTCACATCCTTATATAGGATATACATGAACAAGAAAGTACGTACAATTCAATACATCATTATGTGGTGGTTACATAATTATAAATTGGGGGATAAATAGCAACGGTTTTCAGATTTGAAATTACCTTTTCTTAATACAAAAACGTCATCCATCAATATTCTGTAACACTCCTCCTTGGATGACGATTTAATATGAATATGCTTCATTAAAACCTTGCTAAGAAAAACTCAGTGGGATAAAACCTTAACGAAAGAAAAAGAGTACAATATTCATAATTAAATACTGTAACACCCCGTGTATACCCAGAAATGTTAACATTACATCGTATTAAGCGGTGCTTAATTAAAAATACGGAATATTCTTTTTCTTTTCAATTATGACGTCATTATCAATTACCAACTTGATTACTTAATCAATTTCATAAAATAACGCCTGTATATAAATTGCAATAAGACATCTACAGAAATACCTCAATATATAAATGAAGTGTGTATCTAAATCACGGTAATACATCTCGTAATCCGGACAATATCCTGATACATTATTACAACTCCAAAAGACTCAAGACATAATCAAGACATAACAATACTATGTGTCATGGACAATCCCCATGCTCACCAAATAAACATAGTAAACAACCAGTCTCAACATAAAACTCCATAAACATAACTGAAGCTATAAGCATATAAGCAGCATGCATAACCAGCATCCAATCATGGCAGCATAATATAACAACAATCTAACTCAGCTCCGGCCTCCTGCCGCCTGAGGTCTCAACATTACCTGACCCTGAAATAAGCATTCCCCAAACGTGGGGTGAGATCTCTAAACAAGAAATCTCAGTAAGACAAGGGGTCCTCAAGGATCTTCCACCCCAAGCTCACTTACATGTGCAATATAAGTTCTAAAAGCATTTATATCATTATCAGTTCCAAAACTATGTAGTGCAACAGATATCTATGGCATGTGTGTAATCACTATCTACTGGCCAGAGAAATGTAGGAATACGTCTATTCCCTACATGTAGTACAAGGAACACCGCTTGCACCTCACCCACAGCCTCACCATCTTGTATGTTCCACATACTCAGGCTTACCGTATAGGTGAAACACCTCCATGCATATCAACAAGGCACTAACATACAATAGCTCAACAGCATTTCCAAAACATCAAAAGCATGTAACACAGCATGCATATAACCATTCCCCCATGGGACATGGTGGAACCACAACGTGGCTAAACCGAGGACACGAAAGCTTACCTCTAAGCTAGCTATCCAATGCCACAAGCTCAAAGTCTAATCACAGCAGATCACAATCTGATATGGACCAAATATAAATCAATAAACATGTACCACATGCATACAAATTAAATACAACGCCTTCTCATTACGTTTTATGTCTTAAAGCTTCTAACAAAGCCACAAGCCCTTAATCATATGATTCTGACTTAGTCCATTAATCACAGAAGTTCAACTTCATCAATCTAGGGTCCACAAACCCCCAATAGCCTACTGTACACACAGCACAGCTACTGTTCTGCGAAATCCCAGAATATTCGGATATTCCTCGGGACCATATCCGGATATCTCATTGTCCATATCCGGATATCCCAAACCCATATCCGGATATCACATATCCGGATATCCAATATCCGGATGTCTGTTCAACAAATATCTGGATATTTCACGACAGAATGCAGTTTCTGCATTTTCGTGAAGATATCCCTTAAAGGTTCCCTTTTTACCGATTTTAAACACCTAATCATGCATTTCTAGGCGTGTTCAACATTACCCAACAACAAGTTATCATCTTTTAGTCATTAGATGCATCAAGGTACCATTTTTAAGCATTTAAACTCAAGTTAAAGGTTGGTACACATACCCCAGCTCAAAACAGAAGGAAAGGTTGCCCTTTGGAGCTCACAATCAGTCTCAAGCTACTGTCACAAAAGGATGCACGAAAATGGTAAGAAAGGTTGACCCTTTAGCACAAAAGATCAACACTTGGACCACCAAAAACCAAGACAAGGCTCCTCTCAACCCAACAACCAAGGTCAGCCCCCAAACAGACAAGAACAGTGGTTGGTCACTCAGAAAATGGTGTCTTCCAACCTCCCAAGGCTCACTCAAATAAGAACAAGTGTTTAGGAAGAAGGTTTTAAGAAGAAACAAGCATAAAATGATCACAAAGTCTCAAAATGGAGAATATGGCAATGGAACAGTATAGGAGGTCAGCCACCAAGGAGAAACTCACGCTGGTTTTATGTTATTTAGGGTTGTGAGCCCTTAAATGAGTATAAATAGTCCCAACACACTCAAACGCGTAGTATTAGCGAAAATAGCTACGCTTAGTATTTTAATCCCAAACTTTGGATTAAGAAACTACATAACTTTCTAAGATTTATCATATTTTTATTATATTTTTCTGAGCACCTTTCCGGTACGCGCTTTTAGAGCCAGTACCGATTTCTAGCACCAGTTCTCATTATTTGGACTTGAAACTCGTTTTACAAGTCCTACATATTATTCTAGTAATTATCATGCACTTACTTTAATTTTCTGGGATACTTTTTCGGTACGCATTTATACCGACTAGCAGAACCGGTATATGCACTTTTCTTCCGAAAAGCGACTTTCAGCATTCTAACTCACTTATTATAATTATTAAGCCTCATAAATAATTATTAGGGTCAATTATGGAATCATTCCATAATTTATCACAATTAATTAATTAATTTCCTTAATTAGTGGTGCGGGTTCTTACATTCACCCCACCTTTTTAAGGATTTTGTCCTCAAAATCAGAAACATACCTGGTCGAAACTCGGGGTACTGCCGGAGAAGCTCGTCCTCACGCTCCCAAGTACACTCCTCAGGAGTTCTTCCGGTCCACTACACCTTGACCATTGGAATGATCTTGCTCCTCAGCTGCTTCTCGCCACGATCGAGGATTCTGAGTGGTCCGACGGGAGTCTTCAGGTTCTCCCGAACCTCCACATCATCCGGTTGCACCACGTGCGACGGATCTGCTATGTACTTCCGAAGCTGAGACACGTGAAACACGTCATGGATGTTAGCCAAGTTCGGAGGCAAGGCAAGCCGGTAGGCAACAGGTCCTACTCTACCAAGGATCTGGTATGGCCCAATATATCGCGGGCTCAGCTTCCTCACTCCGAGTGCCCGACCAACACCGGTGACAGTGAAAGTCTCACAAACACGTGCTCACCCTCACTGAACTCCAGCGGACGATGCTTGACATCATAGCAGCTCTTCTGGCGATTCTGCGCCTGCTTCAACTTTTCACGGATCATCTGGATCTGCAAGGTGGTATCTTGGACAAAGTCCAAGCCAAAAAGCTCCTTATCCCCAACCTCAGACCAACATGTAGGAGTCCGACACCTCCTACCATACAGTGCTTCGTAGGGCGCCATGCCCAGGCTAGCATGAAAGCTGTTGTTGTAAGAAAACTCAACCAACGGAAGGTACCTATCCCATGCCGAGCCCTGCTCCAACGTGCAAGCTCGCTACATGTCCTCCAAGGTCTGGATGGTCCTCTCAGTCTGTCCTGCTCCAACTGTGTACCAAAAGCCTCCTGCAGCGCCTCCCAGAACCGAGATGTGAACTTCGGGTCCCTATCACTAATGATACTCTCGGGCACCCCGTGAAGCCTCACAATTTCGCGAACATAAAGCTTGGCCAACTGCTCTGTAGTGAAGCTCACCTTCACTGGAAGAAAATGGGCAGACTTCGTCAATCTGTCAACGATGACCCAAATAGAGTCACAACCCGCCTGTGTCTTCGGCAATCCCACTACGAAGTCCATAGAAATACCTTCCCACTTCCACTGTGGTACTTCAAGAGGTTGAAGTTCACCAGGCGGTCTCTGATGCTCAATCTTCACCTTCTGGCAAACCAAACACTTAGACACAAAGATAGCAACATCTTTCTTCATACCCGGCCACCAGAAGTTCTTCTTCAAGTCTTGATACATCTTAGTAGCACCAGGGTGGATAGAAAACTGACCCTTATGGCTTTCTGCCATAACCTCTTCTGTCAACGGGCCTCAAGGAACTACAATCCTCTGCTGAAACAAAAGAAATCCATCATTATTCCAAGACACACCGTCTTGGTTCTTCACATAATCCAGACACTCTCTCTGAACTTGTGCCTCTTTGATCTTTTTTAGCAGCTCGTTCACAACATATGTTGCTTCCAACTCGAGAAGTACACTCTCACATGGAGCGGTCACTGCCAAGTTTCGGAACTTCTCAACCACATCAAAGTTACCAAGTAACAAACTGGATGAACTACTGGATTTTCGACTCAAAGCATCAGCTACCACATTGGCCTTGCCAGGATGATACCTTAGCTCGAAGTCGTAGTCCTTTATGAACTCCATCCATCTCCTCTGCTTCATGTTCAACTCCTTCTGGTCGAACAGGTACTTCAAACTCTTGTGGTCACTGAACACCACAAACCTCAAACCAAAAAGATAATGCCTCCATATCTTGAAAGCAAACACAATAGCAGCCAACTCCAAGTCATGAGTAGGGTAGTTCTCCTCATGAGGTTTCAACTGCCTCGAAGCATAGGCAATCACTTTGCCTAACTACATCAACACACAACCTATCCCCTTCCCGGAGGCGTCGGTGTAAAGCTCAATCTCAAGCGCAGTATCAGGAAGGACCAACACAGGAGCAGTAGTCAGTCTCTCCTTCAACTCCTGAAAACAGACCTCACACTCGTGAGTCCACACAAATGGAGTCTTCTTCCGAGTAAGGCAAGTCAATGGTAAAACCATTGTGGAGAATCCCTTGATGAACCTCCGATAGTAACCTGCCAAACCCAGAAAGCTCCTCACTTCCGTAACTGTCTTGGGTCTCTCCCAATCCAGTACGGCCTCAATCTTGTTCGGATCCACTGCAACTCCCTCAGCAGAAATAACATGCCCAAGAAACTTCACAGACTTGAGCCAAAACTCACATTTGGAAGGCTTCACATAAAGCTTCTTCTCCTTCAGCACTTGCAGAACAGTTCTCAAATGCTCCACATGCTCTTCCTCCGTCTTGGAGTAAATCAAAATGTCGTCAATAAAGATGATCACAAACTGATCCAGGTACGGCTGGAAAATCCGATTCATGTAATCCATGAACATAGCAGGTGCATTGGTGAGACCGAATGGAATCACCAAGTACTCAAAATGACCATATCTCGAGCGAAATGCGGTCTTCGGGACATTCTCCGGCTTCACCCGAATCTGATGGTATCCGGACTGGAGATCAATCTTGGAATACACACAAGCACCCCTGAGCTGATCCAACAGATCATCA
Organism: Gastrolobium bilobum; assembly: GCF_033153095.1. Classification (NCBI taxonomy): domain Eukaryota; kingdom Viridiplantae; phylum Streptophyta; class Magnoliopsida; order Fabales; family Fabaceae; genus Gastrolobium; species Gastrolobium bilobum. Next base: position 9,631 of record NW_026895107.1, on the reverse strand, counting down.
ATCTGAGGAAGGGGATACTTGTTCTTGATTGTCACCTTGTTCAGCTGCCTGTAGTCGGTGCACAATCGCATTGTCCCGTCCTTCTTCTTCACAAAGATAACCGGTGCTCCCCAAGGAGACACACTCGGTCTAATGAAATCTTTCGCTGAAAGATCCTCATTATGCTTCTTCAGCTCTGCCAACTCCGGTGGCGACATCCGGTATGGAGCTAAAGAAATCAGCCCCACACCAGGCAACAGATCTATGGAGAACTCTATCTCCCTCTGTGGAGGAAACTCAGGAATCTCCTCAGGAAACACCTCGAGGAACTCCTTCACCACAGGAATGCCGGTGATGTCCTCCTGTGTACCACTCACTAAACCTCCCAACATGACATAACCAAATGCCCCTGCTCTCAAGGCTCTCCTAGCCTGCAACAACAAAATGTACGGCGAGGAACTGGCTGTGGAATCACACGGAGACAACACTACACGCTTGGCACAACAGTCAATCATCACACAATTTCTGGACAGCCAATCCATGCCCAGAATAACCTCCAAGTTGGCCATCGGCAATCCTATCAGATCCACCGAGAACTCACGGCCATCCCACTGAAACGCCACATCGTGATGAACAGTGGTAGCATCACATCTTTCTTTGGTGGCGGTGGTCACCCGCAGCGGTGGAGAAAGCACAGACATTGGCAACTCAAGCCCCACAGCAATCGAGGTAGCAACAAAAGAATGCGTAGCCCCTAAGTCAAACAAAACATCAACAACTGATGTACCAATCGTAACAGTACCTCTGACAAGGTTCGGAGCTCGGTCCGACTGCTGACGATCCAGAGTATAAACTCTCCCAGAAGATGGTGGCACTGCCGGTGCCGAAGTATGTGGATGGGGAACCATCTAAAGTGGCACTGCCTGCACTGCAGTAGCCCTCGCCATCGCCGACGGACAGTCTCTGGAGAAGTGGCCCTCCTTGCCACACTGAAAGCAAATCAACTGGCTGGTAGAGCACGGCCCAAAATGAGTCTTCCTGCATCCCGAAAACTTGGGAGCAGGAGGTCTCGCTGCATTCCCCTGAGCAGAAGTCCTCTTGAACTGATTCGGCGCCTGCCGAGTTGCCATCTGTTTACCCTTGCCCTTGTTCCCAAACTTCCTGTCTCGCCAAGAAGTGGAACTACCAGCTGCAACCTTCGTCGCCTCAGCAACCTTGGCCTTCTTGGCCTTACTCGAGCTGTAGTAATCTTCAATATCACGACACTGCTGAACCAGTGTCCCAAAATCTCTAGAAGCAGAACCAGCTAGGTAACCAGCAATATCCTCACTAAGTCCCCTGCGAAACTTAGCAGCCAGAAATGTAGGAGTAGGCCTCGCCATCCTGAAGTGTGCAAGTTTCACCAACTGGTTGAACTTAGCCAGGTACTCGTCCACAGACAACGAGCCCTGAACCAATCTGTCAAACTCTCCCTGCTGCCTCTCCTGAGCGTCATATGGAAAGTACTGACCCAAGAAGAAATCCTCAAACAAAGGCCATGTCATCACATGACCCTGCATCTCGTAGACATGAGAAAGGTTTGTCCACCACTCATGGGCATCGCCCTCCAGCATGTAAGTAGCGAACATCAACTTCTGCGGATCTGTGCACTGCATGACCCCAAATATCTTGTCCAACGCCTGTAGCCAACGCGCCGCAGCAACAGGATCAAAGGATCCATCAATGGCAGATGGCTTATGCTTACGGAAAGCATTCAGCCGGCGATCGATCTCATCACGATCCTCAATAAAAATAGGGAAGGTCTGCAAGGCCCCCGTAAGGTGACTGCCATCTCCCATCTGACTCTGAGAGTCATCCTGCAGACTGGGTGGAGGTGGTGGTGGTGGCGGTGGAGGTGGTGGCGGAGGAACAGGACCAACATCAGGGCCATTCCTCATCTCCTCCAACATGACTCTAAACATCGTCATGTTCGCCAGACGGTTGGCCTCCAACACGTCCTCAGTGGCCTTCCTGTTCGCCTCTCTGACGGCGTCCAGCATGCCCTGGTTTGCCATTCTCATGGCCTCCTGGTCAGCTTGTCGGGCCGCCTACATCTCAGCCAATGCAGCCAGGACAGGATCGGGCCGATACTCCGAAGTCTCGCGGTTTCTCCCGGGTCTTACCATGATTCTGCACAAGTTACACAAATTATGAGTTGATCAAGCCCACGCAATGTGGTCACATATGCATTATCATAATAATACTCGACGGAGCAAACACACAAAACAGACACAACCAAACATCCTAATCATTCTAATATATACAGGCTTTTCCCTTGAACCGTTGCTCTGATACCATAAAATGTAACACCCCGTGTATACTCGGAATATTAACATTACATCGTATTAAGCGGTGCTTAATTAAAAATGCGGAATATTCTTTTTCTTTTCAATTATGACGTCATTATCAATTACCAACTTGATTACTTAATCAATTTCATAAAATGACGCCTGTATGTAAATTGCAATAAGACATATACTAAAATACCTCAATATATAAATAAAGTGTGTATCTAAATCACGACATTACATCTCGTAATCCGGACAATATCCTGATACATTAATACAACTCCAAAAGACTCAAAACATAATCAAGACATAACAATACTATGTGTCATGGACAATCCCCATGCTCACCAAATAAACATAGTAAACAACCAGTGTCAACATAAAACTCCATAAACATAAACTGAAGCTATAGGCATATAAGCAGCATGCATATCCAGCATCCAATCATGGCAGCATAATATAACAGCAATCTAACTCAGCTCCGGCCTCCTGCCGCCTGAGGTCTCAATATTACCTGACCCTGAAATAAGCATTCCCCAAACGTGGGGTGAGATCTCTAAATAAGAAATCTCAGTAAGATAAGGGGTCCTCAAGGATCTTCCTCCCCAAGCTCACTTACATGTGCAATATAAGTTCTAAAAGCATTTATATCATTATCAGTTCCAAAACTATGTAGTGCAACAGATATCTATGGCATGTGTGTAATCACTATCTACTAGCTAGAGAAATGTAAGAATATGTCTATTCCCTACATATAGTACAAGGGACACCGCTTGCACCTCACCCACAGCCTCACCATCTTGTATGTTCCACATACTCAGGCTTACCGTATAGGTGGAACACCTCCATGCATATCAACAAGGCACTAACATACAATAGCTCAACAACATTTCCAAAACATCAAAAACATGTAACACAACATGCATATACCATATCCCCATGGAACATGGTGGAACCACAACATGGCTAAACCGAGGACACGAAAGCTTACCTCTAAGCTAGCTATCCAATGCCACAAGCTCAAAGTCCAATCACAGCATATCACAATCTGATATGGACCAAATATAAATCAATAAACATGTACCACATGCATACAAATTAAAGACAACGCCTTCTCATTACGTTTTAATGTCTTAAAGCTTCTAACAAAGCCACAAGCCCTTAATCACATGATTCTGACTTAGTCCATTAATTACAGAAGTTCAACTTCATCAATCTAGGGTCTACAAACCCCCCAATAGCCTACTGTACACACAGCACAGCTACTGTTCTGCGAAATCCCAGAATATCCGGATATTCCTCGGGACCATATTCGGATATGCAATATCCGGATATCTACTGTCCATATCCGGATATGCAATATCCGGATATACAGATTCCCATATCCGGATATCCAATATCCGGATATCCCAAAACCCCATATCCGGATATCACATATCCGGATATCATATCCGGATATCCAATATCCGGATATTCCACGGGCAGATATCCAGATATTTCACGACAGAATGCAGTTTCTGCATTTCGTGAAGATATCCTTCAAGGTTGGGTTTTTACCGATTTTAAACACCTAATCATGCATTTCTAGGCGTGTACAACATTACCCAACAAGTTATCATCTTTTAGTCATTAGATGCATCAAGGTACCATTTTTAAGCATTTAAACTCAAGTTAAAGGTTGGTACACATATCCCAGCTCAAAACAGAAGGAAAGGTTGCCTTTTGGAGCTCACAATCAGTCTCAAGCTACTGTCACAAAAGGATGCACGAAAATGGTAAGAAAGGTTGACCCTTAAGCACAAAAGATCAACACTTGGACCACCAAAAATCAAGACAAGGCTTCTCTCAACCCAAAACCAACAAGTCACAACCAAACCTCCCTCACACTGGCTTCAAAACTCAGAACAAGACCACCAACACACTCCCAATGATGATCCTCACTCACATCAAGTGTTTCACCAAGAGAAAGTATGAAGAAATCAAAGAAAAGGTAGGAACTTGGCCTCTCAAGGAGAAGAGAACCTCCAAGAACAGAGTATCAGCTGACCACACCAGAAACTCACGTAGAAAGAGTGGCACCTAGGGTTTTGTGCCCATAATGAGGGTATATATAACCAAAACTCATTAAAACACACAATATTTACTTTAATTGCTACACTTAGCATTTTAATCTCAAACTTTGGATTCTGAAACTACACATTTTTCCAAGAATTATCATATTTTTATTATATTTTTCTGAGCACCTTTCGGGTACGCGCTTTTCAAAGCCAGTACCGGTTTCTAGCACCAGTTCTCATTATTTGGACTTGAAACTCGTTTTACAAGTCCTACATATTATTCTAGTAATTATCATGCACTTACTTTAATTTTCCGGGATACTTTTTCGGTACGCAATTATACTGACTAGCAGAACCGGTATCTGCACTTTTCTTCTGAAAAGCGACTTTCAGCATTCTAACTCACTTATTATAATTATTAAGCCTCATAAATAATTATTAGGGTCAATTATGGAATCATTTCCTATTTTATCACAATTAATTAATTAATTTCCTTAATTAGCGGTGTGGGTTCTTACACCTTGGGTCCATTTTTTGATTTAGCCTTAACATTGCCGGTTTACCCCGGTTTTAGCTTTGTCTTGTATGAATTTGCTCTGAATACCCTGTTTTGTGGTATGCTGTTTTGCATCTCCTGGTTCCGAATGCATTTATCCCGGTTATTGACTTGTTGCCAATCAGCATGTCGTTGCAGTAATGTTGTCGCTTTCGTTTTGCATGTCGTTAATTTAAGCATTCATACGCGGATTTGCTCTAAGCTTTAAGAATTCCTAAATTGCTCAGATTCAAAACCGAGAAATCCAGATATATTCCACCCTCATTCCTGATGAGTGGTATATCGAATTCGCATTATTTCCTCATACTTATTGGGTGAAAATTTTCATCCCAATTAGATTGCAAGAACCCGTGCATCATACGAGTTTTTAATTCATGACCTGGCCGTGGTCAAAGCATTAGACGGATTCCGTTTTTTGTCAATTTGTTGACGCATTTTCGTTTTCTTACGCATTCTTGTAAGCTTGCATATGTAATGAACCTTATCTTTTGACTTGGTCATCTGATTGAATTTGAATTTCATAACTCAATTTATCTAAGGTAAAAGCAATAATGCCATCTGCCCTTTTTTGGTGTCATGACCAAAATAAGGGCATTTTGACTTGATCAGAGTCGTTTATGGAAAATTGTATTTGTACCTCGGATTTTATGTATCAAAAATAAACAAGAATAAAAACTTTTCCTCATTTATTGATATCAAATTGAGAATTACATGGAAATGCTGGCATATTCGGCTTTAGTCAAATCCCTAGTAGAGGAAAGAATTTAACTCAAAACGCATTTTTTGAAACGTTGAAGCGGAGTAGTGCAGATTTAGCTGTAGTATGTTTTCAGCTTATCTGCATTCTAGGTCCGCTTAACTTCTTTGCCTTCGACAGTCTCCAGGATGTATGCACCTCTTCTGAGTTTTTCTCTAACTCGGTAAGGTCCTTCCCAATTTGCAGCTAGCTTTCCATCTTTGGCGTTCTTGTTGCCAATATCTGCTCTCCTGAGTACCAAGTCGTTCTTTTCGAAATTTCTTGGTCTCACCTTCTTATTGTATTTTGCTGCAGTCTGTTGTTTGGCCATCATATTCCGGCAGTGAGCTGTGACCCTAGCTTCATCTACAAGGTGTAATTCTTCAGTAAGCATTTTACTGTTTTGTTGTTCACCTTGTTCAAGATTATTCAATTTTCTCCATGAGGGTTCTCCAATTTCTACCGGAATCATGGCTTCACATCCGTACGTTAGTCTGTAAGGGGTTTCTCCCGTTGCAGTCTGGGTGCTGGTTCTGTAACCCCACAAGACAAAGTACAGCTGACGAACCCAGCTTTCTTTTGCATCAAACATTCGTTTTTTAAGACCTTCCGCAATCACTTTGTTGGCTGCTTCGGCATGCCCTTTCGATTGTGGGTGTTCCACTGATGCAAAATGATGTGTGATGTGCAAGTCTTTCAGCATGGGGTTGTGCAGACCCTTTCTAAACAGTTGGTCATTTATGATTGTGTATTGTGTCGAATCTCGCACCAACTTCCTAGCTTCCAGATGGTCTTCTGGCAGTGTTCATTTTTCCAGGTAATCTACTAAAGGCTTCCTCCAGTCATTTGCCGAAGTTATCACCATCACGCAACTTGGCATTGATATACTTTGCTAAACCACGGTTCTATGGTTACCTGGATTTTTGGTGCTGGCTAACTTTGACAAGATGTCGGCTCGGCTATTCTCCCCCCGTGGGATGTGGGTAACCCGCGCCTCATCAAAGTCGGTCATGATCTCTTGAACTCGACTTAGGTACTTCATTAACAAAGGACCTTTAACTTGGTACTTTCTTTCTATCTGTGAAGTTACCAGTTGCGAGTCACTGAAGATTTGCACTTTCCTAGCTCCATTTTCTTTAGCCTGCACCAACCCGGCTATCAGAGTTTCATATTCTGCTTGATTGTTTGAGGTTGGAAATCCCAAGTTCAAAGAATGCTCTATTGTTACTCCTTCTGGGCTTTCTAATATGATTCTAGCCTCACTTCCTCTACTGTTAGAAGATCCATCCACGTAGACCTTCCATGTATCACCGGCTTTTTCATGCTTTGAATTTACTGGTGTCAGTTCCATTATGAAGTCGGCCAAAACTTGTGATTTGATTGCTTTCCGGCTTTCATATGTTATGTCGTATTCACTGAGCTCGATTGCCCAATTGGTCATTCTTCCTGCCAGGTCCGGCTTGTGTAACACCTGTCGGATAGGCTGATTGGTCCTGACAACTATTTGATGGCCCTGAAAATACGGTCGTAATCTTCTGGCCATGACCAGTAAAGCAAAAGCCACCTTCTCTAGCTTTTGGTATCGGACTTCTGCGCCTTGAAGGGCTCTACTGACAAAGTAGATTGGCTCTTGGCCGTCGTTGGTTTCTTTGATCAGTACGGCACTAATCGCTTCCTCCCCTACTGCCAAATACAGGATCAGAATCTCTCCCGGGTTTTGTTTCGAGAGGACTGGTGGAGTTGCTAGACATTTCTTGACCATCTCGAACGCAGCTTCACAAGCCGGGTTGCATCCGTCAGTTGCCTCCTTCTTTAAAAGCTTAAAGAATGGGAGGGCATTTTTCGCAGACTTCGGGAGGAACCGGGTCAGCGCAGCTAGTCGACCAGTTAGCTGTTGGACTTCCTTCTTGCTCCGGGGTGATTTCATATCAAGTATTGCCTTGCATTTGTCGGGATTTGCTTCAATTCCTCTATGGGTTAGCATAAATCCCAAAAAAAATTTGGCTGCTACCCCAAACGCGCATTTAACCGGGTTGAGGCGGATGCGGTACTTCCTGAGCTTTTGAAATGTTTGTTCAAGATCCTTGACATGATCCATCATATCAAATGACTTTACAATCATGTCATCAATGTAAACTTCTACATTTCTTCCCAGCTGATCCTCAAAGACCTTATTCATCATCCTCTGATAGGTTGCCCCTGAGTTTTTGAGCCCAAATGGCATTACATTGTAACAATAATTGGCCTTTTCGGCAATAAATGTCGTCTTTTCCTGATCGGCCGGGTACATTGGAATCTGGTTGTACCCAGAGTAGGCGTCTATAAAGGACAACAAACGAAATCCAGCTGAGTTATCTACCAATTGGTCAATGTTGGGCATAGGATAGGCATCCTTCGGGCAAACCTTGTTTAAATCTGTGTAATCAGTGCAGATTCTCCATTTCCCATTTGGTTTTTTTACCATTACCACATTAACAAGCCATGTCGTATATTGTAACTCCCGAATAAATCCGACATCCAAGAGTTCCTTGACGTGTTCTTGCAGAACTTGCATTCTCTCTGGTCTCAGTTTTCTTTTCTTCTGGGCAATTGGCTTGGACCCCGGATGAGCTGCCAATTTGTGGCAACAAAAAGCGGGATCGATGCCTGGGATATCTGACGACTTCCATGCAAATACATCCGTGTTGCTTTTAAGAAAGTCGGCCAACACTTGTTTGATTTTCGGATCGATGGACTTATCGATCCGAGTATACTGTCCGAGATCCTCCTCGAGTATCAGGTTTTCTAGCTCTCCGTTGGGTTCTGGCCTCGGCGCAGCTTCTTCCCTCATGTCGAGCTCAACTACGTTAACAGGTTTGCTGGAGTTCTGCGGAACTATCTTCTTTCCTTGTTTGTCCCCTGTGTGAACTCGTGGTGGACCAGTATGCCCATCCTCATTATCCTTAACAGTGTCGAAATAACATCCTCTGGACTCTTTTTGATCTCCACAAATCGTAATTACTTTGGCTTTACTGCTTAGCATCTTGATTTTTTGGTGCTTCGTGGAGACCAACATGTCCCATTGGTGTATAGTTGGCCTTCCGAGAATAATGTTGTATTCTGATGGGAAATCAGCCACTATAAACCTTACCCGTTCCGACTTGAACGCTTCTTTTGTTCCCAGGGTTAATCTGAGATCAATGTAACCTTTAGGAGGTGTATGCTCTCCATTAAAGGCTACCAGCGTCGTTTTGCAAGGTTTGAGGTCCTCTTCGTCCAGGTTCATCCTTTTAAAGGCGTCCCAGAGTATGATGTCGGCACAGCTTCCTGCATCTACAAAAATCTTCCTAACCCGGCAATTCACTAAGGTCCCAGCAATGACCAAACCATCTACATGACCCGGCAACACGCCGTGCATGTCTTCTTTAGTAAAGTACAAAAGAAGAGGATCTGTCTTGGCCAGGTCTTCTTTAAACCTGGGACGGTCCAGCATAGAGAGTACTTCCCTCAGGTATCTTCTTCTAGCACTTACCGTATCTCCTCCTCCCCCCAAGGCTCCACTAATTACATTACAATCAAACTCCACTTCAGGGAATTCGTCATGGTTGGGGTCTTTTTTCTGATTCCTCTCCTGTTTATTCTTCTTTTCAAGAGGGGAACTTTTGCTACGATTCTTGTTTCCCCACTTCCTTTTGTTGTTTCTGGAGCCTTGGGTTTTTATTACATACTGACGCAAAAACTTGTTGGATGTTTAGCAAGTGCACTAATCGTACAAGTAATAAAATGATGAGTAAAGATCGTTCCCACGAGGAATTGTGTTCAAACACCAATATACCATAGAAAACTAATTTGAATCAAATAAGAGTTTGTAAAAATCATGAATAATTTGTCACCAGAAAATTGATTGTAAGTAATTTGACACAAAGTAAATATGGATTAGGAATTAATAAAAACAACAAGTAGTCAGAAAACAACTTTCCTCCATGATAACCCATAT
>NW_026895106.1:0-14249 GCF_033153095.1 Gastrolobium bilobum | reverse complement strand
TTGTCTAATCATGCATACTAGTCATTAAGTGATCGCGTTTAATGATAAATAAACATACTAGACGCGATTTCAAAATTTCAAATTTTAAATTTCAAATATGTGGATGATCATGGTGCCTCCGTTTTCTCATCCAAGCTATCTTCATGCTCCGGATTATCAAAACGTCAATTCCTCCTTAATTTTCCAGCAATGGCCGAATGCTCATCTTGTCCTTCCTTGATTTTCTATGCGAAACTTAAACTAAAATGCATAAAAATAAATCGGGACAATTTAACCAAAAAAAATAAATTGGGAAACCAGAAAATAAAGAAAAAAAAGAATTAATAAAACATGCATTCGAAGCACCATGACCATCCAATCATCCTTGTACCTACAAAAATGGTTAGAAACCACACAAGGCATCTTTGCAATTCTAAATCAATCGAATCATCTCCAAAAAAATAATTATCAACAATTGATAAAACATGATCAAGTTTCAAAATTTTAAAACGAAAAAGTTTCTTCCTTTATAGCCATATAGGCCGCGGCCATCATGGTTTCGTTTTTCTTATTCCAAATAGGATGGATCGAAACCCCTTAGCCCCAAGACGATCTTGGACATCAATAATGTCTCCACACGGTTATGTTATATCAAAAAGTTAGAACCTTAAACCTTTAAAACGAAATTTTCGATGTGTAAAAAGTTTTAAAATTTCTAAACTTTACATGAAAATGATGAAGATTTCAAAAACTCCTTTTTGAAAATTCGAAGGAAAAAGGACCCCACGCGTTTGCGGCAACGAGCCAGGCTCTGATACCACGTGAAAGTTCAAAACTTTAGCACCATCATTGTCGCACAATGATATGCCCACATGAGGGGGAAAAAAATTATGAAAGCGGAATGCATAGACAATCTATGCCCTCATGTGATTTAGAAAGAAAACGCTCATTGAAACACGAGAGGATTTAGAATTACCTTATTCCGATCTCTTGTAGGCTTCTTCAAAAGGATGATGCCCTCTAATGATAGTCCACACAACTATCTCCAATGTCGCAGCAGAGAACTCTTCTCCTTGATCCTCCTTGTCCTTAATTGCTTGCTAGGCGAATGAAGGCTAGAGGATTTACAAGTGTTTGATTAATTTTCTCAAGACTATGATTGTTGTCTTGAGATTAGGTGTGGGGTGAAATTGGAGAAGAATAGGTGATGATCTGTTTTCAAAAACACAGAGGAGCTTCTCTTGTAGAGAGGGGCAAATTTTCAGTTTCTTGAGCCCTTTGAAAAGATGCTTGCTTTCTTATATCTTCACAACTGATCTTTAAAGATTCTAAATTAAAAAAAATCAGAATATTAAATTTAAAAACAAATCTTCAAAGATATTGAAAGATTGAGTAGATTGAGAGAATATCTCTTCCACCAATTTTGCTAAAAATTCGAAATCAACATCTCTCTAGAGGCTCCAAAATTTTGAAAAATTCCAAGAGCTGAAAATATGAAATTCAAGTGTTGAAATTTTGAATTAGATTCTAGAAGAACCAACTTCAAAATTTTGAAATTCATCACCATGATCTTCTCCATTTTGTAGCTCCAACAGTATTGTTTAAATTCTAAATTCAAACAAAACTGTTCAGAAAATCTATATCCAATCTCCATTAGATATCAATCAACAACCCAATCTCATGAGTTCAAATTTCAAATTCAAATTTTAAACTTTTCAAACTCTAAATTCAAAATTTAAACTTCATTGTTATCCTAGTTCGTAATTCAAATTTTGAATTCAAAATTTCAAAATTCAAATTTCAAAATTTAAATTTCGAATTTCGTAATTTAAATTTGAATTCGAATTTCAAAATTCAAAATTTCAAAATTCCAAATTCAAATTCAAATTTTGAATTTGTCCAAAACTTATTTTGGTCAAATCAACTTATGACTTTCTAGGATCCATGGCCCAAAGACCCTGCTGGGCCTAACTAAACATTTGATCCCATTAGGAAGAAACAATTTCGCTCTAAAGGGGCCAAATGTGGCGCATGTTTTTGATTGGGCTTGGAATCCAATTCCAACCCAATTCAACTCATAGTCTTGATAAAACCCAATAACTTATTATTGGCCCAAACCTGCTTGCAACAAGGAATAACCTTTGTGTGTGACCCATTAGGCCCTATTAGTCACTGACATAAATGAACTTGGACCAATTAAACTCTTTTAACAGGCCCAATTCATTTAATGACCGCATAAGACACTAGCAATGCTCTGCGGCCCCAGAACTAACTGAGTTGACCAAGTGATCAACCTTTCTAATTTGGATACCGTGTCGGAATCATCCCTCATATCGTCATTCACATTTAGTCGAGAGCAAGGAAATAGTATCATCTCTCTTGTTGACTAAATATAGCTTTTTCACAGAACTAGGAATCTTTTTCTATTGACTCTAAGACTGATCATGATCACTTACTATGCATAGATTCCCGAGTCAATCAGAAGTCATCCAAGTCCCACCGGTCTTGTGAACGACTAATCCCTTATAGGGGACTTTGAGTCCTCTCGGCATGTCCATCTAGACTCATGTATTGAAGTTATACCCAAGAGTACACTGTTCTCCCCATGTTTCAGGCGGATAGAGTTGTACAGTCAAAGTATAACCCTAGGACATAGTGTTCGATGACATCCTTAAGTCTAGGACGATCCGCACTACCAAACGATGAGAGACTAAACAAATCCAATGATACTTAATGAAATCCTTGTGGAGTCTCTCGGCGGGTCAGTTCAGTGCTATCTGTTCCTGAACAGATCCACCTACGACATCAGCTAAGGTATCACCATACCTGCATACCATGAGGTCCCTACCTTGTATCTCCATACAAGTAGAAGATGTCGTACTAGTCTTATTGAGATCACCAATGCCCTCTCTTGGTGATTCAAGACTAGGAACATACTTTAGGCAATAGACATGTGGTGTCCTCGAGTCCTCATGATCATGATCCCTATCATAGATCCTCACATGAACACTTGTTCTATTCCTGGGGCTTTTATCTTTAATCGCATATTAACCTAATATTAAGGCGAGACAAAATATGAAAAAGATAAAATGTGCTCATATATTAAATAAATCATGAAATATAAGTAGTAAAAGGTGTTCATCTGATGTAACAGATTGTCTCTAGGACACCTATATACTAACATCATTGATGGTTGGATTGTGAAATTACCTTGTAGGAACATTGTTGTGGAAGGAGGATTAGGCCAACCCTTAGGGTGGGGTTGGGCATTCTTGAAACTTCAAGGATTGTGGTAAGTTCTTAAGCCTTAAGTGTGTGGAAATTAAAGAATAGTTATTGAGATGAAATAATAGTCATGAATTGTATATAGTTGATGATGCAAACCCAACTTGTGTATAGGTTGGATTATTATGGATTGTTGATATCGTGAGGATTGAGCCAAGAGGAGCTAAAGGAAAGCTTGAAAGGTAAACTCTTGGATTTTGGGGACTTTACCCCTTGTTGTTCCGCCATATTCATGTGGATAGTTGTGGTTTGTATAGCATGTGTGTACATTGGTGTGAAAATTGGGTGTATATGCATGTTCTTGTATTGTGGTTGGTCTTGCGCTTATGCTTGACTGGATGGGATGGTCTTGCGCTTATGCTTGACTGGATTAGTTGGTCTTGCGCTTATGCTTGACTGGATGGTTCTCTGGCCAGTAGAATCGCTATGTGTTGTATGCTATATGCCATTTTGATGCCTGTATAACATGTAAGTGAGCTCAGGGTTGGAGGGGTCTCCAAAGCCCTTGAGTTTACTGAGATTGTCTCTCACCTCTTGTGGGATTTATTTTCAGGATCCATAGATAGTACAAGAGACGAACCTCAAGGCAGGAGGCCTGAGCAGTGATGCATACTTTCGCATACATTTTGAATATTTTGACATGCTTGCATACTTGTATCATTCGATGGAGGCTCTAGCTAGTATTTTGATTATGCATGCACTTATGTCAAGATGAATATATTTGTGGAAAAACATGGTGAAACTTGAGTTGTAATTGAGTTATCATGGATATGTATTTTGAGTACCTTATGAATATGTCATTGAGACTATGGGAAATTATATAATTTCATGAGTTCTTGTACAATTGAATAGCTTTTATGTTAAACTTTGATAAATGATATGTTGGATAGATATATGATCAATTAGGTGTTAGGGGAATTGTGAAAGAGGGAGGAGTTTTCCCCATGTAGTTATATTAAAACAGAGGAGGGCATGTTTTGCCCTTATGGAGAACGTTTTATCGCTAGGAAGGGCGCTAAAACGCGCACGGTTCGCAAAATGGAGGAAAGGTCTCTTCCCTTGGGCGTTTTAACGCACAAGTGGGCGCCAAAACACTCTGAAGACGTGGAGAAGGCCAAATTTTCTGCCTCTGGGCGTTTAAACGCTCAGTCGGGCGCCAAAACGCTCTGCCCGAAATCAGCACAAATATGATTTAGTAAAAACTGAATAACTTGAGCTGTGGTGCTCTGATTTGATCGCGGTTTGAACCCAGACGTAGATATAGAAGAGATCTACAATATAGTAGATAAGAACCATATAGAAAGTAAAGAATTAATTTAATAATAAAAGAGATAAAGGCACTCAATAATGTGCGATCTAATAAAATAAGAATATGATGTTAAGCTTAGTTTATTTTATTCCGCAACGACATATGGTTATGATCACGCAATTGGGTATTTTAAATTTGGTTTTTTTCAAAAAAAAAAATTATCCGAATTTCTAATTGAACCAATGTGATTGTAACTGCGCTTAATATCATAATGCAATGTTAACAAACCGGTTCTCGAACGGGGTGTTACAACCCGTGTGTAATTATACTAACGGTAATGGCACAGAGCCATCATTTGATGTCTGTTTATATAATTTGAAATGAATTGGGATTGCTGTCTATTAGGTATTATGAATATTGTGGGAGTATGATCCCTGGTTTAGTCCAATATACAGCCATTATTTAATCCGTAGTATTTGTCACAAATAACATTTGTTATTATATTTGGACATAAAATTGATAATTATTGGTGTTGTAAGTGTCAATAAGACTCTATATAGTTATGGGAGTGTATGAAATTGTAATCTAAATTAATTATGAATTAAGGCAAGTACATAAAAGATAAATAAGAAAAACAAATTAAGTCACGTAGTTGATGGTGAGCTATAGTGATACTTTTTATTAATATGGTTGAGTAAGTAGCGTTTTTATTACCATAAAGTAAGTTAACATACCGGGTACATATGGAGTGTTACATTTTTTGGGCTGAATATGATGTGTATAATCATGATGATTTGATATGGTTTGTTGATGGATGTTGATTGTTTGATCAATGAAAGTTAAAAGAACCATTAAATATTGAAAGAAAATCATGTTGGATTGGTGAAAATGCAAGAGTATGATTTGACCATATGCAATAAAATAATGCAAATCATGTGTTTGATCACATGTCTATGTGAAAACATGATTAATTGATGATGTATTAAAGAAATGTGTGATTAATAATTAGTTTAAGTTTGAAGAAAAGTCATGGACTCCATTATAGGTCATTCAGCCATATAGCAAGAAAATGGTGAGGATAAAGTGTTTGATCATTTATGTGTGAATAAAAATGATTAGAATATGGTTTAGTAGTGAATAATGTGATTTATAATGATGTGAAGTTTGATAAGCTACATGAGCCCTTTGTGTTCCTATTTGGAAAAGCAATGAAAACCATAGTGTGAGTTGATCTAATTTGGTATCAATGATGAGTGTTGGTCATAACCTTATAAATGGTGAAATGGATTATGAATTTAATATGAAAAAGGGTTAGGAAGTTAACTAACCTAATAAGTTATGTTTATGCCATTATAAGAAAAATGACCTAGGAGGTTATTTAAATTAAGTGAATGCTTGGAAATTTGTTTTAAGGTTATGTCAAGTATCTCTAAGGTGATCCAACCTTATTTCAAGAAGTATCCTTGATGAATTCTTATATGTTAATTTCGGCCATGTTAAGGAAAAGGACCTAGGAGGTTGTTTTAATTCAATTTAATGTTTGGAAGTAAGCAATAAGTATGTTTCAAGGTAAGACAACCTTGTTTTGTGTGATATTTCTTGGCGGTTCCTATTGGTAACCTATTCGGCCAATTCCTTGAGAAATTGGTTAGAATCATGCTAGCTGTTGGTTTACGATTTGTAGTCCATTTTGATTATGCTGTAAGCCTTTGTCAAGTATTAGATTTCATTTTGAGTTAATAATTTAAGATAACTAGGTTTTGGGTCCATTCTTTGACTTATAAGTAATTAGCGTGACTTGTGTATTGGCATGTTTTGGAGATATTTTGAATATATGTTGGGCATGAATTGACTTGTCTAATTTGATAAGAAAGCATTCGATGGAACCAACGTAATCATGATTTGTACAAGTTTATTAGTATTCAAGTGTCAGACTTTGGTGCTTAACACTTGTAAAAGAACCTTAATTGGTTTTGATTATGGTTAGATGTTGTACTAGGTTGGAGGCAAGTGACCAAATGTTTGAGGATCATAATTTTTGGGAACTTTGAAGTAACTGCTTGAAGTGCAAGTAAGCTCTGATTTTGGTACTTCAAGAGGTAAGCTCCCGATTTAGGAGGTTTCTCCTTCTGTGTTTGTTCCACTATAGTCCATTGGGATTACGATTTGAATATTTGTATGTTTGTATGTCTGATTCTGTTAGATACTTAATATAGTTGCATTAATGTAGGTTATGGATATATGACTATATGATATATATTCTGAATTGTGATGTTCTGGTTTTGGATTTCTGATGTTCTGATTTCTGATATAGTATGATATGATTTAGTATGATATTTTGTGTCTGACTTTTGATTCTTGGCCAATGAACATATACTCTGTGTTCTTCCATGGGTACTATAATGCTCGGAAGATTTTGTTATACTCTACTGTTCTCCGTAAGGACTTACTTTCTTAGAGATTTTGTTAATTTCCATGAGTGCTCTGTATAATGGCCCTCACATTTTATTATGGATTTAATATGGAAGGATAATTATAAAGAAAAAGAGATAAAGTCACTTTTGGTGAAAAATGAGTTAAATGACAGTTAAGGAGTAAAAATGCGGGTAAATAAAGTTACTCGAAAGTAAAAAGTAAAATTATAAATATTACCATAAAAATATTTTGGACTAGTGTGCAAAGTTTGGTAGTGAATGGAGGTCCGTAGATAGATAAGATTTTACCCAATTAAACCAACTTAAATACTTTAAGTTAGTAGCATACAGTGTCCTCATTTCTTTTCTTCTCACGCGTGCGTCTTTCTTTCTTCTTCTCTGTGCGACAAACCGGCGGCCATTGGAAGGAGAGCTTGAATTGTAACCTCCTCATTTCTTGATGAAATCAAGTGAGATAAAAAAGCAAAGTTGCTTAGAATTGAGAGACAAACACAACCCCTAATCCATAATCTATCAAAAAGCCTTGTATTGAGAGAAAAATGGAAGGGAAAGTGGCGCCCCTTTGTTGATTGAAGGTCCAAGAAGGCGTTTTGATCTCATTTGAGGTTGGAAATCCACTCATTGGGTGATTCTATGTAAGTCTATGTTAAGAAATCCTAGTTTCCTTTGAGTTTTGAGAAAGATTGATTTAGGTGTTCATTTTGAAAATTTGGTTTGATTGAGCATGTTAGAGCTTGATTCAGGTTTAACTCATGTTGAGAAAAGTGTTTAGATGAGAATTTTAACGGTGAAAATGTATTTGGAAAATTAAAGATACCGTATTTTTGAATAGTGTTGTATACGTGAATAGTGACGTATACATGAATAGTACTGTAGAGATGAACAGTACCGTATATATATGAATTAATGAATCTTGGATTAGAGGTGTGTGATAAGCTTGAATTTGATGGACTAAAGCATTGGAATCATGATGTTGGCATGATTTCCTTTATGTGCCTCTTAGCCATTTTCAAAGGAAGTATGTGTTATGAGTTACTGTTTTACAAAGCGAGCATACTTTTATGCGTGGAATAATATTCTAAGGTGTATGGACCTTTGCTTTGGCGAAATAAAAATGAAAATAAGGTAGCTCCTTTGTATGGCCTTAAAATGAGTTTTGGCCATTTTCAAAGGAGGTATATGTTCGGAGATATTGTTTCGCAAAGTGAGAACACTTATATACGTAAAATAATTTATATAGGTGTCTAAGCTTGGGTTTAGGCACTAGACAAAGAGAAATCTAACAGCTTCTTTGTAATGGCCATTCTGCCTTAAATTGGGAAAAATAGGCTTTTAGGTGCTAAGAGGAGCAATGAGTGTTCTAAGGGCCTTTTGGGACTATCCTAAGACTAAGTGAATATGTGGAATTTTGTGGGGATTTGTTGAACAAAGAACCACCCACTCATGACTTAATATGATTAAGTAAAAAGAAAATAAACAATAAAGTGTGTGTCTTGTATATTTACATGGCATTATATCATTTTATTGAGTTTTGTGTTGAATTTCTTCTCTAGGTGTGCCTAAGGACTGTGAACGTTTGGATTCTCGTGGAGCAAGATAAGTAGCTTGTTCTTCAAGTAAGCAAATTGTAAAGCTCCAAGAGTTAAGCTCTATGTTTATGGGGTTCGCTCCTACTTTGTGTTTCGCCATAGTGTACGGACTGTGGTCAGATTGCATGATATGTATGAGATATATGATATAGATGCATTCATATAGAGCTATATGATAATGTGATATGATATGTGTAACAACCCGTTACGTACCGGTATTGTTAACATTAATTAAGATATTAAGCGCAGTTACAATCACAACAATTCATTTATAAAAATGCGAATAAACTTTTTCCGATTATTACGCGAGCATTTAAAACAGTAAAAGCGCGTAATAATTAAAAGTGACTATAACTGTTAACTCTTGCAGAATATTTATTTTAACTATTTTTACATTACACTTTACTTATTATAAGTTACTAAGGGGTTCCCATAAACCCACTTAGCCTAGTACCCAATTTTACGCTCTTACCCCTTTGAGCATGGTTCACTAATTAATTTTCTGCGAACTCATCGCTCACAACCAGACCTTCTTCTCAGTTGATATTTTTTTCTTACTTAATTCCCTTTCTAATTAGCTATCACACGCTTCAATCGGAGCTCGTTTGCTCCGGCTATCGTCGTTTGAAGTTGGACAAGCAAAACAGCCAACCAACCCCAAAACAGCTCAACACCACTCACACTTCTTGAATTACTGCACACAATCCACTCATCCAATTGCTCTCAAATTTTTATCCTACAAACTAGACATCTCAAACTTCATTTTGGTGTATAACACGCTCAATTTGACTGAGAGACGAAGCGGGAATCAAATTCCCAAAAACTGGCTAGAACAGCCCCTGCATCAGAGGTCCCTGGACAGTCCAAACTCAATAAATTCCACAGGGCTGCGTACAACCCATAACTGGCTCATGTTTTAACACCATATAGGGGACATCTCAAGCTTCAAAATTGTGTATGGCACGTCCCTATCGGACCTCTGTGGAGGGAGATATGCACTCCCGAATCTCTCCTAAAACATGCCAATTCTACAGAAATTTCGCCAGAGTTTCCTTTGTTTTTCCTAAAATCCCCAAATTTGTACAAGCTCATTTATGCCTCAAATGTACCTAATAATCACATAATAATACAGTAATAATCCAATGGGTGGCACACACAAGGAACAATAACGCCTTAGGGCCCTTACAACCCAATCCAGTTTATAGTTATTAGACACATAGCTCACTTTAATCATTCTTAAATAGTTGCAATCACTAACATCACTTTCATGCATTTTTTCATCATACTTGTAATCATCATCTAAAATAGGCCTAAGGCCCTTCCATCATAACTTGTCATGCATCAAGGTACAATTACAATATTTGCTTTACAATTTACAACTTACAAATTAAACTTAATTACAATCTTCCCATATTACAACTTAAATACAAATGATAAAATAAACTACATGACATGACTACTAGACTTAGGCAAAATGGCATGAACAAATATGCTAATGAAGCTCATCCTACATACATATGAGATGTTCATGCCCTAAGTCTGGCCTAGGCCACACGACCAACAAAATGCAAGATGTTAAGCACTCCACTGCTCACTCCACGGGCCTCTTGCCTGCTGCTCCAGCTCCACTGCTACCTCCTGAAATAAATGCCCTGAGACGGGGTGAGATATACGACTATATCTCAGTAACCCAGAGGTCCTGGAGAAAACTTCGCCCAATGGTTCACTTCGATGCATATCAATAGTATAAAAAAAACCACTTTCAAAACGGGATAAAGCAAGGGATTTAGAGAAACTGGGGAATATCGGGATACAAAATACGACGATGCGGGATGGTAGCTACCAATACCACGCATGCCCTGGGCATATATAAGCCTACGGGTATCATCCAAGGTGTATTCCAAGAATCACAACCATGATGCCCAAACCAACCATAACACCCGAGACATTCCTAGTGTGCTCCTATCCGGATCACACACCACGACCTTAGGTCAACTGGAACTCCCTCTCGGAGACCTATCCAGTGGAAGTCCGAAATTGCCCGAAGGCTAAAAACTGTCTACTGGCCAGAGACTCGGTACATAAGTACCCACTGTGATAATGCATGCATGCTCATGTTGTTCTTCACTACTCATATACACTTCCTACCGTTGCCATCAACTGGCAAGGTGGAACAGAAAAGGGGAACAAGCCCCAGTACCAAGAGGTTACCTTAAATAGTTTTCTCACTAGCTCCGCAACAGCTTATCCCTCAACTTGGTACACAGCAGAATGCCTACACAGAGGACATTCCCAATCACTAACAATTCAAACAATACATGCTAATTTACAATTATACATGCATTGAACCAATTACTTACCTCAGTCCACTTGGTCCAGGACCAAGGGCAATCCACTGATTCACTGTTCAGGGTTCAAGTCAACGTATGGCAACCTATACAACCACGTACAACCATCAGTGTACGTCAAATTACGCCAAAACGCGAAATCCTCCCCATCCTCCCTTGATGGTTCGGCCATAGTAGTGTTAATCAGAGATTTATTTTTCTAAATTTTCTTTCTCATTTTATTACTCATCCTTAGGTTGCCATAAGGATAATTCAAGTGTCATTTCATCGTTTTACGTCTCTTAAGCACCGTTTTACCAAATAACTCACTCTAGGTTCACTTATGTCTGTAGACCCAATTTATTAATTTCCATTGCTTCTTTCACTTTCCAACCACCACACAACCCATCTAAGTACCATATAACTACACAAATCATCATCCAAATCATTTTTCAACATCAATTCACTCATTTTTCCTCCAAGACTCCTCCAAGCAATGGAAGCTCAAATGACTCCATGAAGCTCCATTTTTCTCAAAAATTCGCAGCTGACTTTGGGCAATAACTCACCAAATACGCGGTTTCAAGGCTCAAGAGTTGTACCAATGTGTTTAGAAGGTGATTTCCATTGAATTTCAACACAAAAATAAAGGGATTTGGTTGAGAAATGAAGGATTTATCAAGGAAGAAAATTTTGAACCTAGAATGGCTAAAGATAAGGGCTGCACGGTTTTGGGCTGAAAGGAGGGGAGAGAAGGTGATGATGAATAGTGGTGATGAGGTGGATTAAGTGGATTTTAAGTGAGGTGGGTCCCACGCCACCTTACGCGACTTAAAACTCATCCGTATTTCTCTACGATTCCACTAAATGTCCGTAAATTCACAATCTATTTAGAAACTCTAATTTTTAACATTAACCATTCTCCTTTAATTATACTTGATTAGGTGAGTTCGGAGTTTTCCGGTCGTTCGGAGAAAACACTGCTTTAAGCTACTGCGCGTGACGTTGGCTCGCTTCCCCAAAATGACTTAATTCCATCAAATTTTATCAAAATTCATATTTCCTAACTCAATAAACCATTTATAACTCATATTTGAAACCTAGAGCTCAAAACTCAACTGTCACGTTTTACGGTGCAATCGTACCGCAGTATGTTTACCCGCGAAAAATACTATTCACTGATTTTTCTGAAACTTGCCTATCCATTCAATTTTTCATTCTGAATCCATTTCCAGGGTTATTTTTATCATCTGAGACCTTCTTCTCAATTTTTATCTTCCTAGGGTTGCGTGTTGGCTAATTACCGTTTTGCCCTTTCTTTGTATTTTAGCCTAATCTTCATTATTTTTCACTAATCCTTCACTTAATTACTCACTTAATATTTTAATATTTGATTTAGAAATGTGAGGTCTTATATTCACCCCACCTTTTAAAATTTTGTCCGCAAAATTAACTCATGCTCGTCCGCTAACTCAGGATACAGCCGAAGAACCTCATCCTCTCGTTCCCAATTAGCAACCTCAAGTGTGTATCTTTACCATTTTACTTTTATCATAACATAGTCTCCTTTTCGTGATACTCATTATCCTTTGACCCTTCACAATTACTCGTCTATTATGGTTCTGTGACCTTTTAATTCACAATACTTTAAACTTTCTCTGGTTTACCGTTTCACTTCCCCTGATTTTTAGGTAATAACATAACCATATTACAGATTTATTGGTATCAATTCACCTCATTCTCATCTCTATCTATCTTTCTGACCCATGGTCGTTCTCAAAAGCATCTAATCGTTTTCATACTAGGCTCTAACCGTTCTCATGCACATTCACTAGTTATTCCTGGAGTATTTCCAACTCACATGTTCTGTAGTACTTAACTCTTTTCACTGTCCTCACTATTTCAACCACCCCCAAATATACCAGTCCTTTCCATTACTGTTACTACTCTTATCATCTCGGTTTTTTCTTGGCTTTCACCCAAGCACATACTTTCTAGTTTCAAAGGCACTTTGTCGTGTCCTACGATTACGACTCACATTAAATTCTATACTTATATACTTTATTTTTCCTTGTCACGTGTCTTCACCTCTTCTTAGGTACTCACAACTATATCTTTCTCTTTGTGATACGAAACTAACAATCCTCACCATAGTTTATGTTTCCGATTAACCATTTAAGGTTCTTTAACCACAAACACACACCTGAATTTTTCCATCTACAAACTCATATTCATAATTTACGCTCACTGTTACTCTTTTTATTAACTTAACCATCTCAACTTTATCAACTCAGTCAGCTCAACTCCATACTTAGACCTCTCACATCTAAACACAACACTTATCAATGACCTCCACATCAAGGCCTCATGCTTAATATTTTCTCCCACTAACTATTTTCAACTTTCATTCCACTCCGATGTTGCAACTTAACCATATGTTCCACTTATTTATACTACTTTTTCGTAATCATCGTCATTTAATCCTGGATGTCAAACTCAAAACACTATCACCTTACAGTTTTACTAACTTCCACCAAACACCTTGGGACGAATCATTTTCCAAACCCATTTCACTACTAACTGATGGACCCTTAAGATGCCATGTCTCTCACATGCAAGTCTCATCCTATAAGAATCTTTGAAACTTAATTATCAAGTCACATAAAACTAAATCCATCCTTGCCACTACTTATATAATTCCTCACCGATTGGTATATCAATCTCTCAGAACATTCAAAGCTACCACAAACACTCGGCCATACCTCATTAATACTTAACCAAAACAACATTAACATTGTGCATCTAACACACACTTTCCACCATAAGCGGCATATGCGATTATATATATAACACTCCTCAATCCACTCTATCAGTACAACCAAGCTATCAACTTTTAGGCAACCGATCGCAATTCCAGTTCCCAACTATTATTGCACATTCGTGCTTGATTCCATCACAGTTTACCTTTTATAAGGGCTTATAATTCACCGTTTTAACCTGAACTCTTGATTATCACCAGCCTTCTTAGAAGGACACTTACTCTATCTGTCAACATTAAATCACACTATTATCTCCTTTATCATAAGGCAAGAATTCCAACAAACTTACTACCTCACTTGGAGCCGATATTATCTCATCGAACTTACTTTACACCCACAATAGTGCTTTACTATCACACTTCTAAATTCTTACACACTGTGCCTCACCTCTTATATCCAAATCTAACATATTATTGTTCATTCACAAATATCTGACCTCACATTTTGTGTTAATCACATGGAAGAACTCTCCCAATGCAGTGGGTAAAAACATTCTCAGGTTTAACCGCTCGAGCTCTTGCTGTCCTCAGGGCCCAGATGTAATGACCCACCGATTAGAGAATCCA